>NW_016107352.1:3770576-3775049 GCF_001604975.1 Cebus imitator | reverse complement strand
CACACACACACACACACATACACACACACTCTCCTCTTACTTCTTTTTTATGAAAACATTTACAGGGAACCTAATTTCAGATCGTGGAAGCAAATTTCATGCTAGAACATATTTTACAAAACATGTAATCTTTCGAGGCCGGAAGATGTTTAATTAAAACCATACTTTGACAAGTTGAGTTTCAAAGAGAAGTTACACTAGTGTGGAAGGCTAATTCATATTCAAGATGTAGCCTGTAATTCAAGTTGTTTGAAAACGCTCGCCGGGGCAAAACGCGGCTAGCCCTGCTCGCTACCTGCTCAAGCGCCCCTGGACACCAGAATCCTGTGCTTTTAACAACCGCCACGGCTCCCCCGCCACCTCCCCGCCACGCTCAGCTGCCCCCTCCCGTCCAGTCTTGGGTTAGCTCCCAGGTCTTAAAAGAGAGAGCTAGAGAGAGAGAGAGAGCTAGAGAGAGAGCTAGAGAGAGAGGGGGAGAGAGAGAGAGAGAAAGGGGGGAGCTTATTCCTGGGGCACCGTTTTTAGTGTCCTTAAAATAACTCCCGAAGGGCAGGGAAGGGGGCTAGGCACGAGGGACCCACTGGGGTAAGTAGGGACAGAAGGAAAAGATACTTCCTGGAGGCTCAGTGAGACTGATGTGGGGCCCTAGCCCCTTAGCCTCCTTCTTGCCTCCTGGCTGACCCATGCTAGAGAAAAGGGAATCCCCCAAAGCTACCTCCAATCCTAATGACCCCAAACATGGGTGGTGGACTAGGGAATTGTTCTGCTCATCTGATTTGTGGGCACAGCTCTGAGTCCTCAAGAAAAAGGCAGCCTCTGCACTGTGGACTGCATGTCTGCAGTCATTGTCCTAAATAATTTCCCTCTTTAAACTCCTTTGCTGTTTTCTAATAATTTGACCAGTCTTAAATCAGAGGAGCTTCCTACATGGGAAGGAAATGCTCCCAGCTTAGTGTGTGTATGTATGTACATATATATGATTTTTTAACCAACTAGGCTTGCTGGCAAAGGGTGCTAATGGCCAGCTATGACAGTGGGGAATGAGAAGGAGCCAATGGGAGGTCAGCACAAATGTAAGACAAAGAGACTTTGCAGGGCAGTCTGGATGGGAGCTGAGGGTGCCTGTGAACAGCAGCTCCAGAGCCTGAAGTTGTGGCCAATGCTGGGTTCCTGGTCACTGTCCAGAGTGCACACTGTAGTGTCCATCTCTAGACCCCCAGCCTGCTGATCTTTTATTTAGGGATGACAGTGAGTTGTCATCAAAGTTAGCCTTATGGATGATCCGAAACCTGCCTTAGAAAGAGACCCGGACATGAATTTGAGACTACGTTTGTACAATTTTACCTAAAATGCTCAAGAAGAAAAATATCTTCATTTATCCTAGTCACTTATAGGACAGGGAAAGAGAATTTTGCTTTAATTGAGGGTTGTGAAAATTATTGATTGGCTGATGGACCTTTAAGGTCTAAATTTCCTTTTAAACACACCATTATTACCCTATTCCTTAAAGCACAAAGATAGATCTATTATAAGAAAAAGTGTTCTAAAATCCAAAGTGTTCAAGAAGTATTTTAGACAACATGGCTATCTCATTTTGCAGCCTTATGTGATTGAAGCCAACACTCTTTTGATTTTATTGAACCCGTTTCGAGAAAGCTTAACTTTTATAAAGACAATTCCCAAACACTATTGTGAGAAAGCGTGTTGTTCTATACAGAAACTACCAGCTGGCATTTCTGAAGGTTCAGTAGGTATCTCCTTCTTTGAAAATGGACGTAGATATTGGAAGCTATGTGCTTACATGATATGTGGCATAATACTCATTGGTCAAATAATACTGATTTTAGATGAACAGGTAAAAACTTGAGGTCACTTTTTAATGTCTTGCATTTTGGAGGGCTGGGGTGGGGCTCTGGTTCACATTCTCAAAAAAGAAACAAAAAGCCAAGTTATAATCATAGGCCTGGAGGGTGACAAAGACCTAGAAACAGAGGTACTGCTGAGGGGCTTTTAAGCATCAATTTATTTAAGCTGAGCACTAAAATGTATGTACCTGACCAAATGCATTTGAAGCCTAATCCTATATTAGGGACTTGTGAATTACACAAAAGGGGAGAGAAACTGCAAATAACAATCTCTACCTGTTTTATTTCAATAAAAACAAATGGTTTTCTTGTCACAGTGTATGAGCACTCTTAGGGATGCTGGAGGCCCATGTGTAGACAGCAATTCTGGCAGGAATATATAGTGGGAAGAATGCAAGGTGGTTGGTTGATAATGGTCAGAATGGTGCTGCAGCAAGGGCAGGCAGCAGCTTTGGTGTGCAGAAGGGGCAGAATGCGTAATAGTTCCCAGCTGGCCCACCCTTTCTGTAGCCCCAGAGAATCAATCCCATCTTTCTAGCCTCAGAGCATGGGTGGAGACAAGAGGCCTAGCCATGGTGGTGATTCATGCCACTTCTCCACCTTTCTCTTTTCTGCCTCTCTATAATTCGCACCATTTCACAGAGGAGGGAACTAACACATGGGCCTCACCCCACAGATGACTTTGGTGTGTGGGAAAGGGAGAGGGATGGAACGCAGGAGTTCTGGTTTCCATCTCCCTGGCCACCATGTGTGGCTGGGGATGTGGTGGAGAAAGAGCAGAATTGGGATTGCTTTCTCAAGCCAGGCCTGAACAGGTAACGTTTCTCGGCTTTTGAGGCTCATTTGGTTAATGAAGGAGGTGTGATTTTCATGTGACAGGTAAGGCTCAGAGAGATTCGGCGTTGGCCCAAGCCTCAGGGCTCCGAAGGCAGCAGTCCCAGGATTGCTTGACTTCCCACCAGTGCTCTTTAAACAGCCTCCTCTCTCTGGCCTTCTAACTTTTTCTTAAATTCTGAATACTTTAACCCTTGCTTGTAGTAAATGTATTTGTAGTTCTAAACCGTGTCAATTTCCCACAGAAATCTACAGTGTCTAGGCGAGAATCAATACTAAAACATTCTTTTTTATTTTTAAAGTGGGGTTTAAAAGCCTATTGTGGGGGAACCGAGATGTCAATGTGACCCGGAGGCGCAGTAGGAGTGAGATTCCATTGGCGGCCACGGCCGGCCTGGGCTGCGCCCGAGTTGGCTCACGTGCGCGCCTTATCATGCAAATCCGACGGCTCGGGCATGCGCGCTGCATCCCTCAGGTACCCGCCTTCGTCTCTTAGTAAGGACTAAGACTTTCAGATGCGCAATAATTAGGTTCCCTCGTTAAACAAAGCTTTCCCCCATCATTCCCTCCTCCCACCGTTCTCAGTGCGGGAGCTCCTCACCAAAGCAAGCTGCTTACCCGTTTCCCCCAGCCCCACCTCCCAGTCCCCGCTCTCCAGCTACCGCCCATACTTCGTCTTAGGGTCCATTTAGGGCCCTCTGCATTCCTCTCTACCATTTTTTGTCTTTTGACTTCCTATAAAGGCTATTAAATTCGAATTTTCTACTCGTTTTTAGTTCCCCTTCTTCATCTCTCCCTACTGACCGATCGATCCTGGGTGGGAAGAGGGCGTCAACACCGCCGCACCCCCATTCCCCTCTGCTTCGGGCCCTGGGTGGCCCAGCAACTCGACGGGCACTAGAGCTAGCCGCTGGCCAAACCCAATCCCCCCATCTCCAGTCACCAGCCCAGGCCGCTAAGAATCCCAAATGCGGGCATCCGAAGCCCCTCGACCACCCCCAAACCCCAGTGTTGGGGGCGCTGCTCTTCAGTTCTCTGTCCCCACTTCGGGGAGAAGCGTACTACTCAGGGAAGGGCTCCAGGAGTGTCTTCTAAATTCCTCCAGGACCCCCTGTGCGGACATGGGGACATCAAGGATCCATCTACTCGGAGCAGAATGGCCTTTTCTGGAAAGGGATCTCAGCAGGCGAGAATTAGGCACCGAACGTTCGAAGCCTCCCTCGTAGTTGAGCCTCACCCGCTCTCGGCGTCGCGGCGAGGACCGCGCCCAGACGCGCTCTCGGAATCTCAGTTAGTTCTTTCTTCTGGTAGAAATAGGCATCGCGCCTCCAGCTTTCAATTACTCTCAGCTTACCTGCAGGGCGAACGGATTTGTATTTTTCCACCAGAAATCTCCTGTCCCGGATACCCCCAAATTCCCCCCTTCCACCTCATCCAACCTTAACCAGGAGAAGGGAGATATAGGGGTTTGATTCTCTGGTATGATACGAATAATTGTCGCATCATGTAACTTCCTACATCTTGGTTTTAATTTTCAGCGAACCAAACAAAGATATTTGCAATTTTAAAATAAGCACTCGATTTAATAAATGGGAACATTGTGCAGGGAAGACTATGCTCCCCCCGCGCCCCAGCCCCTTCAGAAGACGTTATTAGCTCTGACAGCATGCCGCTCAGGTTTGTGGAGAGGATTTTGTAAAGGGATGACAGACAGGAAGGCCAGCAATCATGGGCTCCTTGGGCTGAAGCTTTTTTTCTTTCTTTCTTTCTTTTT
>NW_016107352.1:3695072-3770561 GCF_001604975.1 Cebus imitator | reverse complement strand
TTTATCAGAATGTTCTGTTCGATGCCATTTATCCTTGATGATAGAAAATTGCGCTGTTGCCAGGACGCTGCTGCTGCCGCTGAAATAGAGGGCAGGAGCCACATTTCCATTTTCCGGCTTGAAAGCTATTCAAATGAATTTGCAGGGGGGTGTGTGGGGGGGAATCTAAACAAATGAGAATAAATCGAGTTCCCCTTTCCATTCTTTTCTTTAAATGGGTAGCTCTTCATTTCCGATATAAAGATTTTCGTTCATCAGTGTTTGTGAATACCTGGGAGATAGTGTAAGCCAACGCACAATTTATTTTGATGCTCTTAAAGTGACTAACCACATAAACATTTAAAAAGAAGTGCATGTCTAAATATATATAAAGTATAAGAATTATATATACATAGATCACATACATAACATACCTTCACACAATTCCAAACTACAATGAAAGATAAACTCTTTCAGTAGCGTTTCAATTCAATATAATTTGCAAGCACTGCTGGCTATTGATAGTTATGGACTTCTTACTAGTTGTGTATATACAAGTATTACTAGATAGGATAATTTTTAAAGCCATCCTCCCATGTTGTGTATTTCAGGATTCCATATAATTTAATTCCCTGGTAGGTCTTAACTAATTTAAAAACATTTCTCTATATAAAGATATATAGATATACAGATAGACATAGATAAAAGTTATCCTCTATTACATGTCTCTTTTAATTTTCCAAATTTGCCTTTTAAGTTTTGTTTCTAAGTTAGGAAATACAAAAGAGTTGGTATGCTGTGACTGTAAAAATATGAAATAGAGGCTGAAGCCTGTGCTTTCCTTTTTTAAAACTTAGATTCTTTGCAAGCTTAAAAAGATCATGTATTGGAACTCAAGGGATCACATCCAAAATATGACATTCAAAAATGAGAACTTAAAAAATACAGCCTCTATAATATTCTCTCTCTCTCTCTGATACTCTAATATTTTGGGTAGACACCTGAAAGTTTTTTCTCAAATATATGACATGGTTCACAGCTTTCGGACTCTTAGTATCTTACTTAGAATATATATATATATATATATATATATATAATTAGCAATGTCTTGACAGAAGCTATAAAACTTATGGGGCCCCCGCTGTGTTTTAATAATTAAATAACTTATATTAAATTCTAACCCTAACGTTTTGTTTCAAAGTCATACAGGCTGTTAGGATATTTTCAATGATATAAAGGCCTTTTAAGACGCAGCGACTAATTGTATTCGAAATTTCAGATAGTAGTTAAGCTTTAAAAAATACTCTGGTATTTTAAAACTTCACATTTTTTTAAACGAGTCATTGGTCTCTGAGTACTATGATTTTAGCTAGATGACTATTTACCTGTGATAGGCCATCGCTGGGCAAACCGGGGCTGCACGGACAATAATAGTATAAAATTAGAAAGAGAAAGGTAAACGGTGAGTTGTTACTGATGTTCCGAACTTTTCCAATAGAATTTTCAGGCAACTTCTTACAGGCAGCCACAATTCCTAGTTACGAATTCCGAACGATCCTAGTTATGGATTCCGAACAATCGTAGTTCAGCTGAAAATTCCCTTGTTAAGAAATTCAGCATAATAATGAAAAAAGAGTTAACAACGTCAGATGAAGCTAAATAATGCAAGGAAATGGCCCAAGACAGTCCAATTTGCTTGTTTGTTGTGGTAAAAACAATTAGGGGGGCGAGCATAGAGTATTTAGGTACTGAGAGTCCCTTTCCTTTTTTCTTGGCCCTGGGAATTGTGTTCTGGACCAAAAGCTTCACCATCTAACTCCTTTTCCAGTTGAGGCAACTCACAAGGTTCTTCGGGTGAATTTCCCCTTCTTGTAGGAGCTTGTGGTGGGCAGTGGGAGTCCGCGCCACCAGGACCGCAGAGGCGAAGGTGTAGGCGCTGAGTCGTGGCTGCCATCGCTCCATCACGTGGGACCCCCTTCCCAACTCTCACATCCCTAGCCCTAGAAACAGCCTGACTCCAAGCTCCTCGCATTCTCCGGCTCCATGCGGGGACCTGTGTAAGGGAAGTGAGGAAAAAGTAGGTGGAATCTCCTTGGGTGCCAAGGCAGGGGTTACGCAGCAAGGACCCCCCAGTTCCCCGGCGTCCGGTCGTGTAGAGACCTCTCTCCCTAGTCTATCCTGCACTACCTACATCTCAGGTCATCTCCTGGGCTTTGGCGGAGTAGTGAGGACTGGTTTAGAGTGTAGCCTCCAGCCAGGGCAGGAGTGGAAGGGGGAGGAAATGGTGAGAGAAAAGACAGGGCAAGTGCTAACCTAAAAGAACTTGGAAGAGGGAACAACAGGAAGTTGTCTGACAAATTCTGTAAAAAAGCAGGGCTCAGCTGGTTGAATGGGCTGCAGGTGTTGGGACTTCTTGTGGTACGGGTGTCTCTGTGTGGCTAGGCTTGCAGACTTGTGGAAAAGTTGAACTTTGGGTGGAATTGTGTAACCCGAGAGTGGAAACCGTGGGGTCACATTCCGGGTTGAGAAACCCTTCACTCCCAGCCCCAACATCCTGTTCTCTCACAGAGTACTGAATCCAAATAAAACTACAAGTTGGGCTACACTGTGGCAGCTCCATCTTCTAGGTAAGCAGGTAAATCACAGTCACCTTTGGAGAAGGGGAGCTTCTCCCTTCCCAAGTAGTGTATACACTAAACATTAAAAATAAAAGTGATTTTCTTTTCACCTTCTGAGATCCCAGGAATATGGGACTTGCCTTTTCTTCAACAAAAGAGCAAGCAATTCTGAAAGGCTGCAGAAACACTCACCCTTTAGGGGTCCCAGTATCCAGAAATGTTACATGCAATGGAAACACAAAAGTTCAACATTTTGATATTTTAAAAGATTTCCCCCTTTTAAATCCTCCTTATAAATGCCTGGTTGTAGCAACGTGAAAGTGCTTTCTTGTGAAAACATGCAGCAGGGTTCCCTTCCCTTTTCATGTGTACTAGCAGCTGCAAAACATTCCAAATGAGCTAAAAGGTCATTATGGAGACTATTAATAAGATGACATTCAGTGCTGGCCTCATCAACCAACGGAAAGCCTTGCCCCAGAAAATGAGAAAAGAGGAGGCAACAGTGCTTACAAAATACTCTAAATTCTGTGTTGCTTTCCAAATCCCAAATAACTCTTCATAGTTAGCTATCCCTCATGCTATTAACCCACCCCACTCAAGTTCAGTTTCCCCTGTGTTCAAGGGCTGCATTTGTACTTATTTCTTAAGTCTCCAGAGCTTTGAGATGTGCAAACAGTAAAGAATCACATTAATCCTGCTTTGATCTTAGAAAGGAGATCATAGCAGAAATCGGGTCACCACAGAGATAGGCGCTGCTGGGAAAATGAGCTTTATTTTTTTCTTTTTCTTTTTCCTTTAAGATATCTCCCTTGGCTTCAGGACATTCATTGCTAGTTAGCAAACTGGAGAATTGTCAATATGAACTATGAATAACTTGTGATTTAAAAGTGAGACAATTGAGCTNTTTTTTTTTTTTTTTTTTTTTTTTTTTTTGTCTTATAAATCTAGATACTGGAGTTAATGTACTCACCATGTCTATTTGGTTATTTACATAAACACATTGGACCATATTCCAAATACATGCCCCAAACACAACCTCCACAGGAACTTAATTGCCTGAAAAAAAAAAAAAGTTGTATTTCCTCTGCTGTCTTTTACCCTGGAGTCCTGTAAGCATAGAATAATGGTAGTTAATCTGCTTAGATAATTTAAGACTTAAAGATTAGAAGGCCTATATTGACAATTTCAAAATTCAAGTCTGAGTGCTTTGGATAAGCAAAGCTTAGGAGATGACAGATGTGATAAAAGAACTGCCAAAAACTAGACTTTATTAAAACTAAAAAGTGTGATGTTTTTGTGGCTCTGAAAGAAATGATTGTTATAATGCTCACTCAATCCAAATGTGTCCCTAAACAAACAACTACAGGGGTATTTTATTTTATGTTACCTGATATTTATACACATAATACAGCATTTCTCTCTGCTTGCATATACACATGCAGATAAATTTTATAGTGCTTTTCAGCCCACCTCACACATATATAAATATAGTTAATCAGTGTAGTTAATATAGCTGAGCTACATACTCAACACAAGTGATGTGTGCATAATCATAAGCATTTGTGCTAAACACACATCCTTCCCCTCATTTCCCAATTTGCTGTGGTAGCATCAACATATCACAGGAGGCTACTTACAAAGCAGTAGCTGTCATCCAGTTTTCTTCAGAATGTGTAGATTGGGAAGAACACATGAAGATATCTGAATTTGTTAAAAATGCTATTTTCTTTCAAATTATTCCTATTGAAGTTGATTTTCATTTAACCTCAATGAGCCAGTCTTGATGACAGTCCAAACCACACTGACACCAAGGCTACCCCAATGCTTTTACATGTAGCATAAAGTACATTAAACTGCTTTGCACCAAATATGTCCTTTTGAAGTGATTTTAGACCTGGTTTGCTAGGAGAACTAAAGTGGGAAAAGAGAATTTAGGGAGAAAGAGGGCAAGGAGAGAAAGTAGGTGAAAGAGAACCATATGAATAGAAAGTTGGTGAAAGGGAAAGTTTTGTGGCCATAGGTTATGTCCTGTGAATTGTGGAGGATTTTTTCATATTCAGTGTCTGCCTTCATTTTTTTTTTTTTTTTAATCTGTTCTTCTAAATCTGCTACCATTAAAGTTGGGTTCTAGAGAATATGTAGTGGAAGCTACCAAAATATCCCTTTAGGAGATGTTGAGAACATCTTATTGGATACAGATGCATTAAGCATTGCATTAAATGTCCCAAGAATGCTTATTTTGGTGACATTTAGCTGAAAAATGTACTGTGCTAAAATGGGCTGATTTTTGTTTTGTCTTGTGACTTAATCTCATTCTACAGATTACTTTATAAGCTGACTTTACCCATATTTTGAAGTCAAAGATATTTACTTTCCACAGGAGCAACAAATGTTGGCTACTTTTTGGTCCTTAAAGATGGCAGTAAACATTTCATCTTAATTATATTTAGAGTTTTGTTAAAAATTGTAATCTTTTCAGTCCACTCTCTTCCTTTTATCAGTGTCCCAAGATCCTGGCATGTCATATGTGTGTAAGGAGAGAGAATAGACCTCCTTGTCTTCTTAATTAAAGTTTATACAGCTTGTAGAAAGTAGTAATTTTCTAGAAAATTAGATCATTTTAGGTCACCATAGTTCCACTCTTCTTTCTTAAACATGTTTCTAAGCAAATCTTGCCCCTTAAAAGCCATCAATTAAAAAGCAGATTGTGGGAGAAATATGCTGAATTTACAGTATTTGGATTTAGAAATCTGACTCTGCCTCCATGAGAGTATGTATAAATGATAAATCCTACCCTGTATCCATGGTGTGACAACCCATGTTGGTTTTTGTATGGCATATCAGAGTGACACATGATACTTCCCATCCCTGTTCATTAGAAACAGCATCATTTTTACCTCTCTCCTCATTATGGGGGTTGTGATTCACATGCACAATACATCCTTCTTAAGTCAGGATTTATTTTTTAAACAAGATAGAAACCAAATTTAAGAAGGACATAATCAAGGTATTGAACCAAAGGATTTAAAAAATAACCAAAAAAAGGAGTCATTTTCACATTTAAAAAATGTTATGCTTACTTTTAGGAGATTCACCTAAACTTTTTTGTGGCTTCTCATTGCCTATAGAGGAAAGATAAGCACCACTGTGACGTAACTGGGGAGGCAGTCAGACTCTAGTGGTGGTGGGGGGCTTTGGAGTCAGACTGCTGAAAAATCTTCAGTAAGTTATTTTACTTTTCCAAACCTCAGTTTCTTTCAGTACAATTGGAATAACAATAGAACTGGTTTAAATGATGATGGTAGAATTAAGTGAGACAAATACCTGTAAAATGCTTAGCAAGATGTTTTGTGAAAGGTAAATGTTCAAAGAATACAAGTTAATGCTTAACATTAGCATAAATGTAATGCTTCACAAGGCCTTTCAGTTTCTACTTCTGTATATGCTAACCCCTTACACTGGAAAGCCCTCTCGGTTCATTGGCCACCTAGCTGACTTCTCACCTCTCTACCTCAGCTCAAGTGACATCTCCTCTGGGGAAATCTCCAGAGCTTGAAATTAGGTGCCTGTTTTTATGCCTCTGGAGTATCCACTGCTTAATTCTTTTACAGCATTTTTCAAGTTTTATTGTAATTGTTTTTTTAATCTGTCTCCTTATTGAAACTATAAGTTGTAGTAAGCACAATATAACATTTATATTTCTCAGAGCTCACAACTGAGCCTGATAGATAGTAAATACTCAATATATGTACAGTGAAAGAATATTCAATTTTTTTTTGTTTTGTTTACATTTATAAATAAGTTGTAATTGGATGTATTCTTTTGTCTTTAGTTTTCTCTAGTTAGTATTTCTCAAGGAAATACTAAACTTTGGGAGCTTAAGGTGGGAGAATTCCCTGAAGCCAGGAGTTTTGAGTCCAGCCTGGACAACAAAGCAAGACTCCTGTCTCTACAAATAGATAAACAAATAAATAAGAATTAGGCATAGAAGTGTGCATCTGTAGTCCTAGCTACTTGAGAGGATCACTTGAGCCCAGAGGTTTGAGACTGCAGTGTACTCCCGCCTGGGTAACAAAGCAAGATCCCCACCTCAAAAAAGAAAAAGAAAAAGAAAAAAAGGAGTGCTAAAAGGAACCTATTATTTCCCTGAGTAATTTTATGAAGAGGTTTGATTTGGGGCTCTATAATGAATTCTTGACATTTTCAGGACAAACTATTTTTGGTGAGTTCTTATTTTAATTGAAGAACTAATAGACATATTGGGTTACCTGTCCAATCCTTAGACATTCGGTTGTACTATTCAGTATATGGCTTATTCATATTCATTGAGGGTGATTTGGATTATCTACTTGAGTGCTAATAGGTTTCAACTACCACAATGCCCTAGCCAAGTGGGCTTCCAATTAATCCAATTATGTCAAGACATATTATAGTTAACAGGGTTTGGAGGGATCATAAACATTTCAAAAAACTATTTAGATCTATTTCACTGGCATCTTGGGCACATACAACTGTTGGACAGAAATACAAGGAAACCTCACTGTCTTAGGCTAATTTGAGGGAAGACCAGTATAAACTATGATATGTCAGAATTATAAAATGTTGTAATATATTATATAGAACATACTTACATAAGCCAGGGATTAATATTCTGTGGCCAAGACTCATAACTGGATCTGCTTTAATAAGTAGGACAGAATTCGTGTTTATTTCATTAATTGTTAGAAGCAGTTGTTACTGGAGTGTTTGAAAGCAGTCTATTTCCTTAAGAAGATTAATCACCCCCTGCAAAGCTAATTTAATTAGAGCTGTAAACTCTCTTCACCAAAGGAAAAGTTAAAGCCAATTCCCCAACTTAGAGTTATCAAATGTTTCAAAGGCACAAGGTGTGAATTAACTAGGTTTTCCTGGAATAACTTAATAAATATATGAGTTAAGTGATAATAATGATGATTCCTGCTGTTCTGCTCATGTAAACTGTAATTAATGTTTATAACGTTTCTCCTAGCCCCTCTTCAAAATTAAATTAAGCACTACAAAATTATAAAAGAAAAAAAGAAATTTTATTCTGTTGTGAGAACATTAGAATTTCTATTAATGATGAAGGGATATTCAGGTTTTCCAACTAAAGAATAAAGTAAATATTTTGATTTGGTTGCAGATCCAGAGAATGAACCTCATGGAAAGCTGCAAAAAGAACTTGGGGAGGGTCAGGCAGTCTGTTTTCTTGTACCCAGCCAAGGCACTCTGAAGCCATTATAGAGCCTGTACTGCTTGACATCCAAGGCAGTGCTAATCCTGCACTCACATGTTTTCATGAAGATTTTAGTTGCCTGCTTAGACAAAGAAGATCAAAGAAAGGTAAGGAGTGGAGGGACAGAAATTGTATTTTGCACTAGGCAAATACAATTTGGGATCTGGAATACTAAGAATAGGAAACAGTAAATTACTAGTATGGGCTATGGTAAAGTTTGCCATGTGGATGTCTTTTTCTGCCTCTGCATTTCTTTTGTCACAATTCCCATTTATTTATGCCCCATATATTTCCATGAAGGATTTGAAATGGCTTTAATAACTGACACACAAGACAAAACAAATATTTTCCTCAGCCTACTCTCACTTTAGATTCAAGCTATGGAGCTCACAGCAGGCTCCACAAGAAATTTCTGCCAATGGAACTAATCATTAACTGGTTTTATTATTAACACAAAGAGCATGCATAAAAAACTCTTGCTCTCTTTTTCCTATATAGTTAATGTTGGTCCAGAAAGACAACCTCTTTTCCTCTTTCCAAACATCAAAATTAGTTTTTGTCGCATAAACGTGGCCTAACTAGTCCGTCTATCAACCATAGTTAAAAGATATTAAAACAAGATACAACTTCTCTTGGAAGGCTATTCCTTGTGGTTGCTGAAAGGATAGTGTGAAAACTTTATTGTTTCAGATTGGACCTCCCAAGCTTGACTGTGAATTTTTATGCCTGAGTGTGTAAAAAACTCCAAGAAAAACACAGCCCAAACCACCACATTTTGCTTGCTTTCAGGTTCAAACCCTATAAAACCACCACATTTTGTATGGTTTCCACTCCAAACCATAAGTTGGCATGAGGTCTCACTAGACGTTCTGCTCAGGTCTAATTGAAATGTTTACCAACCTTGACAACATTTTTTTGTGAACTTGTCACTTATTTGGAATGCAGGTGAAACAAGCTGAGTTCTCAGCAATAGTTGCCTCATTTTGATTCCTTTACTCTATCCCCACCACCCAACTATAGACATGGGGCACTTTTGTTGTCCTCAGTCAGTTATTATTACTCCTTCTGTGACATTCTGCTGATGGTTGCCTTGGACCTTCTAACTCCTTTTTTCCCCTCCAAACTTATGTCTTCTGTGTATCATCCTTCCAGATTATGCACTTTTAAGCTAATTAGATAAATCAGCTTTGCTAAGGTGTTAACAAGATTTCAAAATTCTTAGGGAATGCACAGGGCACTAGATTGTGAGTTTGTTGTGGCAGGCATAGCCTCTTGCTGACAATTTAGAATTGGTAGATAAAACATGGGATTTTTAATTGCTAAATCTGACAATCCCATGACCACTATATCTTCATCTTCTAGTAACTCCCACACAGTATGTTCTCAATAAATACTGATTGAAAATGACTACATGAAAGTAATGGAATATATATCTATATATATATAAATCCTTTGATTCTCTCTAAAACCTATTACATAGGGAGCTGAGTCACCTCTTAGGCCTGCTTTTATGATTGCAGGCTTCTGAGTTTGTTTTTCATGGAGATTCGAGTAGGTGCGTAATCTTTGACTTTTCTTCCTTCCGTTGTTTTCTTCTGGTCATTGTTCTAGAGTAGCATCTGTCTTCCTTGGAAGAGCCTGTAGAATAGAAAGGAGTGAGGGAGGGATCACCTGCTATTGTTGCATTGTTCAATAAGGGAAGAGCAATCCTGAAAACTGGGTTGGGAGACTTTGAGAGAATGGAGAAGCTAAGCAATCGCATCCTACTGTCATTCTCTCCCCACCAGAAGTGGGAGTTCCCTTAATAAGTACAAACAGGAGACTCTTGGGAGTCCACAGGGGCTGAGAGGGGAAGTTATAATCTCAGATTGGGCTGACTAGAATCTTTATAAATAGTCCTAATACCCCCAAAGTCATCATCGTGAGGACCCTTAAGGCCTCTGTGGAAGTGGAAAAACTCTGCAGCATGTTTATTTTATAATTATGTTAAATTATCAATTACATTTATCATTGCAACTGCTGTAAAATCACAAGGGTGTTCTTATTTTTATAACTAGGGGCCATTGGGCATAAATGCAGCGTTGCTTTGTCTTTATTTGTTGCATCTATTGTTTTTTTCAATAAGTTCCCAGAACTTTTCCGATACTTTCTTATACCTTTCTTTTGGTGAAGTCAGTAGCTTTTGGAAAAATGAGACTTGGAAAACAAAGAACTTGGTGGAGAAAGTGCTTATGCTTTAGGGAACTCTTAAGCACATGCTATGTTAGTATGTTGTATGTTTATTTAGAGCTGTAACTAAAGTTCATGGTTGATATATTTTCATGTATTGGTTGCCCCGGAAAGGCAAGGGAAATACTTTAACCTTGAGACAAACCAGGTCTGAGCTGGACTGAGCCCAGGACTCTCCTACACACTAACTCTCTCAAATTCTGTTTTGTAAGTGGATTATCTCTGCCACTTGTTTATCTGATTTCTAGAATCTACTTCTGGCCTCAGGCACAATGACAAATAGAGGAAAACTATTTGCCATCTTGCTACTGAATTCTGTTCCTGTAACAAAACAAGGTCAAAGTGCTTTGAAGGCCCATCCAGGAGGAGTACTTTCAAAAGTGTAGAAGGTTGGTTTTCTACATATGATGGTTAAACATAATGTGGGTTTTATAGTCAGTTTTATCTGGAATGTAATTCTGGATCTGTCCTTTCTTAGCTGGAATTGAGTTCTTTTATCATTCTAGGCTCTAGTTTTCTAGTTTGTAAAGGGGAGGTAATTTACTGTATCTACTGCATAGGGTTGTTAGAATTAAATGACCTATTTGTGGTGAGTTTAGCTCATATATAGTGGTCAACAAATGGCAGTCATTATTGTTTAAAGTCTAGAACGGAAGACTTAATTTTTAAACAGAATCTCAGAATGTCCCTGTCCACAAGTACACCTGTGTGGCCTGGATCTCACTTGTGGGCCATGATGGAAAGTGTGGCAGTAATGTCCCTGTACCTGGCTGGCCACATTCCTGGTCCCTCCCTTGAATGTCCAGCCTCTGGTTTAACTGGAGTTGGAAGACAGGGTTAGAACACTCTTGCACCCTCTGAGATAGCCAGGGTTGGGGCCTGGTGGAAGGTGGGTGAGGCTTCCCTGGTGCCAACACAAATTGCCTTTGACCTTCCCAGCTGCTCCTTCTACCCAACTTTCTCAGGGTTGTCTGGGGGCAAATGTGGTCCCAGTCCTGCAGAGGTGATGGCTTGGCCCACTGCCTGGGGCTCTGCTGGGCTCCTGGCCCTGCCCTCAAACTTCTAGCTCTCTTCTGGCTCAACCAGAAGTTCAGGTGTGAGGTGGCCTAGTGTTGTGTGTTGGCCTGGGAGAAGGGTGGAGAACAACACTTAAGCAATTTATCTACAGGCACCCTGGGGAAATTTGTGTGTGTGTGAGTGGAATTTTACTGCATGCTGTTTGTCCCTTTTACCTACTTTGAACTTTCTTTCTTTCTTTTTTTTTTTTTTTTTTTTTTGAGACAGTCTCGCTCTTTTGCTGAGGCTGCAGTGCAGTGGTGTGAGCTCAGCTCACTACAACCTCTGCCTCCTGGGTTCAAGTGATTCTCCTGCCTCAGCCTCCCAAGTAGCTGGGATTACAGGCGTACACCACCATGCCTGGCGAAATTTTGAGTAGAGACAGGGTTTCACCATGTTGACAAGGCTGGTCTCGAACTCCTGACCTCAAGTGATCCACTCACCTTGGCCTCCCAAAGTGCTGGGATTACAAGCGTGGGCCACAGCACCCAGCCTTACTCTGAACTTTCAATGAGTTCAATTCCACTAAAAGCATAAAAGCCACTGCAGATGAGTTGTGGAAAGAAGAGATTAGAGGAAGAAGGAAGCACTTGAGATGGGTTCCTCCCTTCAACATTTTACCATCTTCTTCCTTTTAGTCTTTCTAGAATGTCCATCTGTTTCTGGCCATTATAGAAAGAGAAGCTGAGTTTTAGAGTTAGGAGCTTTGAAATTCTTATTTCTTCATCTTTGCCCACCCTTCTAACCCTGTGTTCTGTTCCTTCTGCTATTCTTTTTTCTTAGAGCATAGGAAAGGGGAGCTTTTAAATGAAACTTAAAGTATGGAAAAAAAGAACTTCAGAGGAAAATGAAACAAGGGAGATGAGGCTGGTAAAGTAAGGAAAATGGAGAAGAGGAGGAGGAGGAAGGGTTAGCTCCTAAATTCCAAGTTAAGAGGAAACTGTCTCAAATTGACATGGAACAGGCAAGGCCTCCTGAGTTACTTAAACTTCAGAAAAGGATCCACCGAAATTTGATAGAAATGGAAAAGGAAATGCTTGGGGTAGAGAACCTCCAAACATTAGTAATGATTTTGAACAACTCAAAGTATTGAGGCAATCTGCAGGCTACATGCCTGTAGATCACACATGCAGAAAGATCAAAAGGGTTAGAATTATCTGTTGATATTAGTAATATTTCTTGACATCTAGCTAGAATTGGTAATTTTAAGTTTTAGATTCATTTCTTTGGTGATAGCTATGATATATTTTATAGATAAGAATTATATCCATAGGCTTGCTATCATAGGCTCCATTTTAATTAGCATTAATTTAGTCTCCTGTTTTTTTTTAAGCACATTTGAAACATTCATTTATCCTAGAAAAGTCATTGCCAAATAAAAAGATGATTCCTGTATGTATAAAAGCTATACATTAAGGAGGAGTGTCCCAAAATATGAAAAAAGTCAATTAACCTAAATAGTAACTGTTACAGGAACAAATATTTTCCTTTATGGGATTATATCATTTATATGAATTTGTATAATAAATTTTCTAAATGCTTTTGTGATGACGGAAGACTCTGCTTTGAATGAATTTCAGGTGTTTCATGTCCCCAGCAGAGGGGCAGCCACCCATAGCTGGGAGGTGGCCATAGACATCTCTGTGCCTCCAGTGCTAGCCCAGTGCTGGGCACATAGAGGCTCCAGTGTTTCTCAAGCCAAACTGAACTGTGAAGGAAAATAGTGAGGAGGAAATCATGAGGAAGGGTTATTTATTTGTTTGTTTGTTTTAACATCCTTATTACCTTGGTGGCAATCTGGTTTAGAGACCTACTCTGATCTTTTTTCTTGAGACTAAGCATCCAGAATATTTTAATAAAAAAATTTTTTTAACCACCATTTGTTGAGCAGTTATTACGTGTCAGGCCCCTAAATATACTGTGTGCTTGGGACTCTTCACAGGTGAGATTATTTAATGCTCACACAGCCCAGTGATGTGGGAATACAGACTCTTTTCTACGCAGTGCCTCACTCCACTGTGAAGGCTCAATAGATCATAAACAATAGCAGTAACAGCTGTGAAAGGAATCCAGGGATCAATTTGTTGGAATAAAGCAAAACAGGGCTTTACCATATGGGAGATATATCTAAGATGGGTTTATGAGATGTAGGATGATTTTTCTTGTAGCCTAAGGGCTTTCTGGAGGGAACCTGAAATCTTTTCACTATGCCCACATCATTGCCAGATATGGATACAGTGAAATTGACCTTATCTTGTCTGTGTATATCTGTGTGTATGTATGCATACATGTGAGTGTGAAAGTGGAAAATTCTGGCTCATATACTAAGTTTCAATTGATCTCACACTCACTTTCTTATGTACAAATTTCTTCATGAACCTTATAAATATGCAGAATTCTGCCCCCCCAACCTTGCATGTGCAAATAAATTCATGTTCACTAACATGTAAAACCAGTGGCAGTAAAATAATGATAAAACATGGTTATTTCATAAGGGATATGGTTAGTCTTGTATTCTCATAGTAGGATATAATGGAGTCCTCTACAAAACCTGTAAAATTTTATAATAATTATTGACACCATTAATCAGAATTTGCCATGTGAACAACTCAGGGATCTGTTGTATCAAGCTGTCATGTGGTTGCAATCATACCTTTTAACTGCCATCAGAGGTAACTGTCAGCAACACCATATCTTCCCTCCAGTCTATTACAGCTTCAGTTCCCCAGGGCTCCATCCTGAGTCCAGGGCGATTTGTATTGTACACTAATAACCTGCTGATTGTCTGCACAAAAGCAAAATCATACACTGTTCAGGCAACACAGTGATTCCACACAAAAGCAAAGGACTGTCTGGCATCAAATAATAGTACCTTGTAGACAGTTACAAAAAAAACCTGAAGTAACCAGAGAGAGCCTGGGCTGGCACTGGAAAACTGTCCAAAATCCTACCCTGACCCTCTTTTATCCTGCTCCCATATTCCACTGACTCTGCAGTGTGTATGTGTGTGTGTCTGTGTCTGTGTCTGTGTGTCTGTGTGTGTGTTTATGTCAAATGGGCTGATTTTCCCTAGAGTATTTGTTACTAAGTCATTTATCTGTTTAATGATGGAGAATAATTCCTGCTGAGACTCTGACCCAGATTCCAAAGCTTTATTCCAAGGCTTGGCTTGTTTGCTTGTTCACTTGTCTATTCTTTCATTCGCTCAGTTGATTATTTTAAACCTGTTTTTATATACCAGCCACTGTGCTAGGCACTGGGATGATAATGATGATAATGGTGAACAAGATTCATTCTCAAATCTCAAGCCCTTTGTAGTCTTGTTGGAGCTAGTGATCGGTCAACTGGCAGTTACCCAGTGCTTAACAGACTGTCAAAGAGTTTCAACTCAATTCTAAAAAGATTTAAAGAAAATGTGAATTGTAACACATTGGACAATCAAGGCTACTCCACTAGCCTGCAAGCTTGTTTAGAGCAAGAACTGAGTCTTGTCCCTGGAATTACTCCCTGGAATTACTCATAGCTCTGAGCACAGAAAGTGCATAGAGTATATGTTCTATTAAATGTATTTTTTTTTTTTTTTTGAAACAGAGTCTCACTCTGTCACCCAGGCTGGAGTGCAATGGCATGATCTTGGTTCACTGCCACCTCTGCCTCCCAGGTTAAAGTGTTTCTCGTGCCTCAGCCTCCTGAGTAGCTGGGATTACAGGCATGCACCACCACGCCTGGCTAATTTTCGTATTTTTAGTAGAGACAGTGTTTCACCATGTTGGCCAGGCTGTTCTGGAACTCCTGGCTTCAAGAAATCTGCCTGCCTTGGCCTCCCAATGTGTTGCGATTACAGGTGTGAGCTACGGCAGGCCTAGCCTAAATGTTGTTGAATTTTTGAGATGCCTAAGAAAAGAATCTTCAGCTATAGACAGTAGATTGCAGATCTTAAAAGAAGAGGCTTTGGTGTTAGTTATGGCCTTGGCCTCTACTCATAGTTTAACTTAGTAACCAGTGACAGCCCCATCCTATCCAATTTATTAATCCATTTCAAAACATATGTGCTTAACACCTATGATATGTCAGGGCACTACTAAGTAGGTGTTAACGTGAACAAGATAGAAACAGGATCTTTCCTATGGTAGCTCCCAGTCAGGGGGTGTGGGGACCTCGAATTGGCAGAGAGGATTTCAATAAAGTGTGTTAGATTTTATGAGAGAAACTGTTGCATTGGCTGCCTGAGGGGAGAGTTTAGGAGGTCAGGAAGAAGAGTGCTTCAGGGGCAAGAGACAAAGTATGCAAAGGCCTGGAGGTGAGAATGAGCAGGGTGCATTCTGGGGACTTTAATATATTAAGAGGTATTGCATTGTCACCTGGAATGAGAGGACCTTGCAATAAGGCTGGGAAGGTGAGTAGGGACGGATGCTGAAGAGCCCTGTAGGGAATGCTAAGTGGTTTGGACTCCATCTTAAGATCAAAAGGAATTTATTGACTAGATTTGAGCAGGGCAGCACCATGATAAAATTTGCATTTCAGAAAGACTGCTTGGGTTAGATAGTGAAAGAATAATTGTAAAGGGTGAAATATCAGGAAGGCTTTTGCAGTAATCCGATTGGAAGATGGTCCATAATCCAAGAGAGTGGTATAGGGGAAAAATGCGTAAGTTTGAGAATCCAACAAGTCTTGGCTCTAACACTTACTATCTAAGTGACTTTTAGTAAATAACCAATTTTCCATGGTCTCTACTTTTTTTTTTTTTTTTTTTTTTTAGTGACATTAACTTTGCCTATCTAATGTGAGGCTTAAATGGAATACTGTATGTAACATGCCAGACATTATGCGACATACTTTTCTAAATGACAGCCCTTTCCCATTGTTGTCAATGATATGACCTCCTCCTACCTCCTTGTATTTCTTTCATTTCAATGTACAACTTGATGATTTTCAATAGGATACTTTGCTACTGTTATTGTTGGTCCTCTTTATCTCTGCACCATGTGTATGGCAGAGGCTTTTCCTTTTTGCTTCTGTCTTCTTGTCTACTGCCCCTCTCCCAGAATGCTCTGAGTCATCACAAGGTTACTTCTGGAAAAGTCCATTCTGTTGAATGCGTTATTCCAGTTTGGATGATATTACAACCAATGAAAATCAAGTCTGGTGAGTGCTAAAATCCTTGCTCCCTTCCCTTGAGGGACTTGCTGGCAACTGCTTTCTCCTCCTCCTCATGCCCTTGGAATGCAGCTTTGGTGTTATCTTTGGCACTTCTTAGGGCTGCTTCTTAAGCACTTGTGGAGAGAGAACTTTGTATATTTTACAGATTAGACCTATTTTCACTTTGAGAATATTCCAGAATCCTGTCATATTTTCCTTTCTGACATCTCTAAGACTCATCTTTTCCTGTGAGTCTCCAATCACTAAAATCCTTTCCCATAGTTTGGTCTTCTTTTTCATTTATTCCTTATAAATGCCTCCATTGTGGTCTTTATTCTTGAGTTCGCTCTCTGTTAAGGCAATCTTCTTGGTGCCTTCATTACAACATCTTTTTAAAATGCCTTCACTGGTTTCTCTCATCTGCATTAAATCTGGACATTAGGGACTTTCACTGTTCTTTGTTGCCTGATTCTTTTTTTTTTTTTTCTGTTGTTCTTGCTGGTTTTCCATATTTCTTCTTAATTTCTTAATACCTGAACTCTTTATATGTGTTTTTTTTTTAAATTTCCCTCATTCATTTTTGTTTTCCTAGGCAGTTTTAAAGCTGTCTCTTCCCCAGCCAAGAACATTTTCTTTCCCTTTCATATGCCAAACCCAGCCTCTAACAAGTTGTATCCTGTAACCCTTCTCCATTTCTCTCGCAGCACTCTTCCTCACATTTGCTAATGTCTCTCTCTTCCTTATGATAGTCTTTTTTTTTTTTTAAATCAGTGTACACTATAGCTATCTAATAGAGTATATGTGTGTCCCCTTTTGATACAATCAGATCTATCATCGATCAGGGAAGGTCTTTGCTATTAGTGCACTTGAGTACATGCTATTGCCTCCATTGCTACTACCTTTGTTTGGGGCTGACAATTACAATTACCACCCGGTTGGTCTCACTGCCTTGGTTATCTTTCCTGGTTATTCTGCCTTTACATCGTCCTCAGAGACGTCTTGGTGGTCTGGACCCCTTGCCTTCTTCAACAAAACAGAACAGCAAAGTTCTGGCTTTCCGTGGCCTAGAAAATAAAGTTCTTCTTCCTTAGGTGTGCATCAACAGTCTTCAGACCCTGGCTCCTCCTCACTGTTCCTGACTCACCCTATCACTTTTAACCCCAAATCCTAAATCTCAGTAACATAGAACTGCTTGAGGAGACAATTTACTATGTGTTGAGGTCAAGAGTGTTCTGCTAGAGACCAATATAGTCTGCAGAATTATTTACTATCTTTTAAAAATGAAAAAGATTTTCTGTAAATGTCTGTTTTCCTGGCTTCATCTCAGAAAATATGGCAACACTGTACCACCCACCCACCCAGCGGTAGAGGGTTGGAGTGGAATGGGAAAGCCCTCTTGGGTGAAGCAGCTCTGTCTGCAGTTTGCCATAGTTTCTGCACTCCTGTTTGCCTCCTCAACATTGAGGCAAAGCATCATTTGCCATTTATCACTGCTCTTGTGCTTTGTTTTATCCCCTAGTATTAGAAGAAAATTGTACCACATGTCTATAGATGAATCAAAGATGAGTCAATACTGTTTTGTTTTTCAAGATGTGCTATATGGGGCCCACTTGACACTATCATTGTCCTGCTCCTGCAGACATCTGAGTTGGATCTCTGACAGAGTGGCTTAGCACTAAGGGTCTGTGTTTACATTCTGGGTCCATCACTTTCTAGCTGTGTGGTTTGGGGCAAGTTACTTAAACATTCTCTACCTTAGTTTTCATATCTATAAATCGAAGATGATTTATGGAAAGTGCTTGATATATCTCAGCTACATTTTGTCATCATTATTATTATTCTGCTTTCCACAAATCTAATGATAAGAATGACAGATCCATGAGGGACATGGTTTGGGGCAGGCTTTGGGGCAAGGGGTCTTTTGGTGCCTATTAAACCACATCTCCCTAGTTATGAGTTTGCCACTTACTAGCTGTAGACTGGTCAAGTTATTTAACCTTACTATGGCATCATGTTGTCATATTTAAAATGTTAGTGATGACAGCATAATCATAATAATATCCACATTTTTGTTAATGATGCCTCATCTGAGATTACCACGTACTGAGCCAACCATGTACTATGTGTAATGGATGCCTGTCTGCCACATAGTAAGTACAAGTGAATAGTAGTTATTATTGTCATCAGCTGCCCTGCCTCTTGCCCAGGGAACATCACCCAGTAGTTGTGCGGTCCCAGGGAGCCAGGTGACCCACCTGCATGTTTTATGTGTTACCTCTGCATGGGCTTTTCAAAAATTGAGATATAATTCATATACCATAAAATTCACTTCTTAAAGTATACAATCCAGTGGTTTTCAGTATAGTCAGAAAGTTGTGCAATCATTACCACTAATTCCAGAAAGTCTTCATCACCTCCAAAAGGAAACTCCACACCCATTAGCAGTCGTTCCCCATTTCACTTTCCCCCCAGTCCTCCACAACCACTAATCTATTTTCTATCTCTATGGATTTGCCTATTCTAGACATTCCATATAAAAGGTATAAATGAAATCATATGATATATGGCTGTTCATGGGCTTTTTTTTTTTTTTTTTTGCCTGTGTGTTTTTCTGAGGAGTAAAGCTGCACCCTTTTCCAGAAAACAGATTTCTGCTGGGAACATGAAGGAGCCCCTAAGTAGGAAGTTTCAGTTAGGAAGACAACATCAGCCATTACTAACCTAAGAGAAACAAAACCAAACAGACTTAGATCCTAGGGGTCAATGTGAGTATGTTAAGAATTTTGAGGAGCAGCAAACCATTAGTATAAAGAAGCAACCAAGTTAGATTACCTTGAATTCTTTACAGCCTGACCCTCAACACACCGTGGGAATCTCAAATGTCCATCTGTGGACTTCCTGCCTTAGATTTACCTCACAGTTGGTGAAAAAGACACATTCTGGACCCTTTCTGAGGCTAACTGAATCAGAATTCCCAGGGTGGAGGTTGAGGAACTGCCAAAGATGGTTCTGCCAGGAAGTAGGTTTGGAAATTGTTGACTTACGTGGGGCAAGGTTATATGACATGGATACGGATCTGTGTTGTATTTCATCCTCAACAACACTGCTCTGTAATGTGGATGTTCTTTTTAAGTGAACATGTCTGATCTTCTTGGTAGAGTTTTACAGTTAGGGCTTATTTTTCTTTGCCCATCTCAGTCCCCTGCACACAGCTGTACACAAAGTAGGGGCTCAGCATATATTGGGTGATTGGTTACACAGGAGGCTTGAAGGCATCACTGGGATACTGCCAGACCCAAAGCCACTAAGGTCAACAGGTCTAAGAGGAGCACTTTTTGCCCATTCTAAACATTCTTTGTTTGAGATTTCAAGCCTGGTGTTTGTTTTCAGGGCTCTGATTTGTGACCCATAGTCAGGAGCCCTTTGATCTTTGGGTTCCAGAAGATGTCCCCAGAGCAGTCCCTTCACAGGGACCTCTCAGCCCTCTGTGCGGTGCTGGTAGGTAGAGGGGTGACCAAGTGTAGGGGTGGTTCCTATACTTGGAAGATCCCATGATGCTTGTTAACATGTAGATACATGTCCCTCACCCCAGACCCACTGAATCGAATTGTTGTCCATGAAGGGAAAATTGCTACCCAGATACTACCCAAATATTACTCTAGAGCTTGAAGAATATGACCTTCTGCCTATGTGTGGAGCACAATGTTCTGTGTTCATGGGAATTTACCTGGATAGGGCTATGGACTGGCCCTTGGGAGACTGGGCTTAGTCCTGGCCCTACCCTTTAGTTAGTCCCTACAGGACACTGAGCAAGCCACTCACCTTTCACTTTGCTTCTTTGTAAAGTGAAGGATTTGGATTAGGGGAGACACCAGGAATGCAGACATGATCACTGATACCTGTAGGAAGTGTCTCTATAAATCCGGGCATCGGTTCTCAAGGACCCACCTCTTCTGTGCGCTCTGAGGACAGAACTGTCTTCTAAGACCGGGGCTAGCATCTGTTCAGTAACATCGGAGGCCATGTTCCCTAAGCCCACTGTTTGGAGGTTTGATGGTTGGTGTGGGATGGTGGTGACATTAAACAAGAAGCATGGGAATGCCCTACCCTTTCCTTACTCACTTGTCCCTTCCTTCTCTTTTTTCATATTCCAGTAATTAAGAGTTTTATGTACACAATCTCCATTTATAAACTGCAGATAGCTCATGGGAGTGTGAAAGCCACCAATTGTTTTTTTTTCTTTCTTTTTTTAAAAATTTTTTGTACTGTCTTATGGTGCTGATAAAGTCAATTTAACCAATTGTTCATACCCTACTATGAAATACTCAATTCTAGCCATTGGAAGACTTTTTGTTTAACTGCTATCTGTTGCATTAATAAATTAGAGTGGGCAGATAATGTCACATGGATGCTGGGCTCCTGGTTCCTGAGGAAGGGGACAGAGGAACCCACCTAGGTGGGGATGGCAGCAAACAGCCACTGATTTGCCAGTGCTCTGGTAATGGCGCTATCACCATCACTTTTGATGTTTTTGGTAGAAATCCCCTAAACTAGTAATGCTTCATTTAGACCATCTTTGGGTGAGATTATTATCATCCTTTCTTATTTTGTTAAAGACTGTGGGAATCAAACATACTGTTTGCCCAGGAACTGGCTAAGGCTTTGGTTACTATAATTCTGATTTTTCATGTGAGCTTAAATCTCAGTTTGTCCCCAGATATTATTTATTCAACTCTCACTTAGGTCGCACAATCGCTGTTCCATTCAGGTCGGTCCTGTGCAGTATTGTGGGGGAAGAAGCAACTTCTTTGCTCTTGATTCTTTGGGCTCTCTCTCCTTTTCCCCTAGTATATCCCTTCCTAGCCCATGTATTCTACATGGCTTATGCATGCAGATTTACTTGCATTTACTTGTATTTAGTTGCAATTATAGTTTTTCCTTTTTCTTTGGTACAACAAAATTAATAAAGAATCCTTAGGCATAATTTGTGTGTTCCTGTAGTCTCTGCCCCATTGTCTGGAAAACCACAAACTTCATTTAGATGCCAGTGAATCCGTCATCAGGCTTAGGGTAAGCCATGCATTTACCAAGATCCTTACTTGAGCAGTGGTTTAGCTGTTTAATCTTTTGTTTATAATTTTACAGTTGCTGAAACAGAAGGAAAATGCACTCCCTTGGAGAAGCATGACCTTTTTGTGTTGCTTCCTACTGCTGTTGTTGAGCTCCTTGGACCCTGCCTCCTGGACACCATCATCAAGAAGACTTTATGGATGGGCCATCCACTCCCTGAGAGAAGAGGAGCATCAGCTGCAGTTTCTCTCTAGATTGCCTTCTTCATTTTGAGTAATGACTGTCAGCAGGGTCAGATTAAAGACAAAACAATGGGACAACTGCTTGGAGGACTAAATTATAAAGGCACCAACATGTCAGTAGTATGATTTATCAGCCCTTCTCTCAGAGAGGAATCTGTGTGGGGTTGGAAGGAATGGTTTGTTAAATTCCTTAAGGGTGGAAAGCAGGTCATAATCAGAATATAGAGGAATATGCTGTTTGGCTGCAGGGTTTCTGTTTTTCTTACTAGGATACATAAACAGGGACTATAGCTAGATTGTTTATGACCCCAGAAGGTAGGATGAGCACCCCCATGATCCTCTTGCTCAGTTCTTACCCATACAGACCTCAACCTTTCCTCTAATAAAGATTGAACAAGTAGTGATTTGAGGGAGACACCAATTCATTAGCCTACATGTCTCTTCTCTACACTCTAGGGCTTCGATAATAAAGACACTGGCAGGCTGTCTGTCTTCCACTTCTATAATGTGAGCCCTTAAGCACTCTTCGTTCAGTTGGGGGTGAGGGTCATTGCTCACAGAGCAGTTCAAGTCTTTACCTAGGGACCCGGTGGTCAAACTCTGTATTGAGTTCATTAGATTACTGGAGACACAAGGTAGAGCTGGGCCCTTCAAAAATACTTGGCTAAAGGATGACATTGCTCGTTATTTGTAGATAAAGCCATCATGGAACACGCCTGGAATCATGAAATATGGAACCAGTAGTCATGTTTAATAATGCAACTAACAGTCAAGTACCTACTGGACACTGAAGAGACTTAGGGGCAAGATAGATATGGTACCTGCCCTCATGGAGTTTACACCATAGCTTTCCCGTAGGTATGAAGAACAGTGGCTACAGCTAGCAAATGGCTACAAAGATATTCTTGAGCCAATGTTCCAATTATTAGGCTAATTCCTGTTTCCTTAATCATGCCTACTGACCATGTTCTATAAGCCTGCATTCTATAAATGGCCTATGAGCATGGGCTGTTTCCCCCCAGCAAATTTTGCAAAGTCCTGTGGTACCAGGGAAAGGGCTTAAGATTAGCAGGGCCTCTGGGGAAGGACATATGAAGTGACTTGGGTCAGGAAACAGGAAGGGATAGGGTTCAAGAAACAGCTATTGCTTTTGTTCTATATAGGAAACTGCAATGTGAAAAATGCTGGGCTGGGAATTTTGAGACATGGGTTTTAGTTTGTGTTCTAATACTAACAAGCTGTGTGACTGTGAGTAAGACATTGCACATTCCACTTGGATGCTCCTTGAGTGTCTCCAAACCCCTCCTACTCTAAAACGTTAAGATCAGGCCCTAGGCTACAGCTGGCCAGTTTGTAATTTTCCTGTTTCTATGCTGTTAGGCCAAATAGATCTTCAACAGTTACTTGATTATTACTTTTTTTCTGAAGTGGGTGTTTTGTCAATGTTTTAGGATACAGTGAGTCTGCTTCTCCCCTTTGAAGTTAGGAAGGTTGCAGCAACATACACTGTAGAACGTATGGAAGCTTTATTCCCGTTTTTCCCACCCCCCGTCTTTCTCCCACTCCTTCTCTTCCTCATATTTCTATTGAACATATGCCATTGCCATGTACCAGTTATGTGCTAGGTTTAGAGATACAAGATAAACCTGATACTTTCCCAGACTCCAGGAGACAAAACCCTCCTTTTTTCATCTGCTGGCTTTCTCTTTGGAAAGAATCAGTGATGTCCCAGGGGAGTGTGCCCATGTTCCAGGGTAACCAACTATAGACAGATGCCCCATTCTACTCAAGCAACTTTAGAGTACCTTGAGATCCACATCAGATAATTATTCAGGGCTGGGCATGGTGGTGCACACCTGTAATTGCAGCACTTTGGGAGGCCAAAGCAGCAGATTTCTTGAGCCCAGGAGCTCAAGACCCACTTGGGCAACATGGCAAAACCCCAGCTCTGCAAAAAAAAATACAAAAATTAGCTGTAGTTGGTGGCCTGTGACTGTAGTACAAGCTACTCAGGAGACTGAGGTGGGGGGATTGCTTGAGCCTGGGAGGTTGAGGCTGCAGTGAGCCGAGATCATGCCATTGTGCCATTGCACTCCAGCCTGGATGACGTAGGGAGACTCTATCCCAGAAAAAAAAAAAAGATAATCATTCTATCCTAGAGTCATTGTGGAAAGATCTATCTTCAGATATAAGGAAGAAATAGTCTTTATTTCTTAGGATAAATCTGTAGAAGGACAGTCCTTCAGACAGTGAAGGCCCTGACAACTTTATACTCTGTAACCCATCCCTTCCCTGGTAGGTAGGACTACTTCTTAAACTTACAAAGTACCTCTAGGCAAATAGACATTTTCATATATACTGTGCTTCATATATCCCTATGTCTGATGACCTCTTTAAAAAGGAAAGGAAAAAGCCTAATCACACAAAAAGATGTTGCTATTCTTACCCTATTGTGAATCCTATATAAGCAAATTCATATCTTTGTTTTTTTCCAACATTAGCAGATCTATTTGATGTATATCTCTGAGTGCAGAAAATATTTTACAGAAAGATAAATCTATGGAATTTCAAATTCAGAATTGTTGATACCTGCTATTTGGTTTGAGAATTTTGTCCTGGGAAATAGTATTAGGGATTTCAATTTCTGACTTAAATGGTAGAATTAGTTACTCTTAACTCTTGATTTTACTTCTGAGTTGAGGTCAAGGAACAGGCAGATACCTCCAGTTAATGTCTGTATCTCTCCATGACCAAGAGCTTTAATTTTCTTGTCTTCATTTTTGCAGATGAACATCATTACTAAATGGATTGATTAGTATTTTATCTTCTCTCCTTGTCCTTACTTTCCCTCTGGTAAATATGTTATAAACAGTGTAAGGCTCATAAATTAGAATCGCTGGTAGGACTTGGAAGAGAAACAAAGGGCATTGATAACTCACACAAATGGAAAATCAACCCTGAAATAATTGACAATATATTCAAATATTTTGGTGCAGTCTCACTCCCATTAAGAAGAAGAGACTCAGTAAATCTATATGACCCTAAACATTCTAATGAAAAGGGGAACATTCTGTCAATCAACTCATATTTCTAAATATCTTGATATTGGCCATTGTAAAGACAAACATACAGATGATGGACTTGTCTTTCTACTTCTCATTTGCATGGTCTGGAGCCTTGTACCTCCAGCCATTGACTCTAAGGCAATTTATATTTGTTTCCTCTTCCCTCTTGAGAGAAAACAAAAATCTCACTTTTCCAAGCAATTAAAACTCTTCTGCTTCAGCTAGGATGAAAGAATTTGGAGTTCTGTCTCCTTGTATATAATTGCATGTTTCATCTTCCTTGTTTTAATGATTGACAGAAAACTGATAAACTGAGACATCTTTGAATCAAGGTTGAATATACTCTCTTGGTGGCCCCATTGCTAATTTGTTTGACTATTTTGCAGGATTTCTTTCTCTGTAATGGAAAGGTTTATTAAATATGAGGGGTGCAAAGCTTTCTGAATACTAATGAACTTATTTGCCAAAATTTAAATGTTCTTCTTGTCAGTGAATGTCTGTCTCTCTTAACAGGATCCAAATTGAATAATGAAGAAAATTAGACTCTATTGTACCCTCAGGAGAAATTGTGGTGAATCGTAATAGAATACAGAGGGGGAAAGGGGTCACATTTTAGAAAAAAGAGTAGATAAATTGGATTATAAAAAAAGGGATTAACTCTGGAAAAACTCCATTCTTTTCAAAAAAATGTACTAATAGTCATTCAATGAGCAGGATTTCCCACTGCACAAGCATCTATACCTTTGGCCAGTGTAGAATGAGAGTAAGGTCATAATCATAGGGAGATGCATGCTAGGTTTCAGTGGTTATAATTTACTAACCTCATTCCCATATAAGGATTTTATATGCCTATGATGGAATGGGAAAATCAATAAACTTGGAAAAGGAACACTATTCTTCAGAGAAGTTCAATGAGAGATAGTTGAGTTGGGGAAATTGCCTCAATTCTTCTTTTAAGCATGTAATAAGGCTCTCTCTTTGTATGTTTACTTCCATTGCCTTGGTGTTATCACTGATAAAGTCAATGATCACAATGCCTTTGCCTTGGCAGCACCTGAGGGACACTGGAGGAACCAGGTAGTTATACTCGTGGCCAAAGAGGAAAGCTGCCAGAACTTTAGCAGCCACACAGGAATAAAAGTAGTGTGTGTGTGGAGTGAAATGAAGTGATGGAGGGAAAGTGAAGGAGAATACAAAGGTGGGACTGTGCAGAGATGGGAGTTCATCCCTGTCCTACACTTGAAATAGGAAGGCATGGACTGGAAAAGGATTAGGTGAGGAAGGATCCCCAAGTAGAGAAAATAAAGGGAAGGCTGCATGCCTCCAGTGTTTGCTAAAATTAATTCTCCTGAGATTTCAGGAGGAGAAATGATCAGGAGAAAGGGAAAACAGCCTCAAAGCCTGTAAAGGTTCAAACAAAATATAAACAAAAAAATTTTTAAAGCTACAACTATGCTCTTCTAATAAGAAAGGCTGGACACTAACAGAAAGCTTGATGACAGCAGGATTTGTATTTAGCAATTTATTTAGATCCCTAAGAGAAAAGGCTTATGTGACATAGATTCATAAGATAGAAATGTGTCTTTGGCTAGCTATGATACCAGGCTTCACTCTCAAAGGAGAAAACGAATGGTTGGTGCATCTCAGATGAACACCAACCAACTGTGCAATATTTCATTTGAGAATGCATTTCCTTGTAGTATCCATGATTAAATAAAAAGAGACCTAGTGTATTTGATTGCTTCTGTGGCAAGGCTTGAGAACTACAGACCTAGATTTCCTACTGGGAATGATCATAGGATTTTTAAAATTAAGTAAATGGAAGGAGATTAAGATTCATCTCTATCATTTCAAATAATGATCTGCACCTTTGGAAACAAAGAGGAAGTTGGAAAGTGGGAAGGTGAGGCAGGTGTGCAAAAATGGGGAAAAGGATGCCACAAGCCAACTAAAACTGTACAATTTGTGAGAAAATTAAATGAACAATAGAGTTTGAAGTATAAGTGAGTAATGAGGAATATGAGATAATGAGATATTTAAAAATAGCAAATTACTTGGAAGAGTGAGGATGAATGATGGGAGATGGTTAAGGGATTTGGGAAGGCAAGGAAGAGAAGAGATGCCTGGGATGGGAAACAAAACGTGATTAATGGCTGTAAAAGGGCACGTTTGGACTCTCGATGGCATATCTTTCCAAACTTTGGAGAATGTGCACAACCTAGTAATAAAGAAGGAAAAGATTGAAAGAGTTCATGGTTAACATGAAATTGTGAGGACAATAGAGGAAGCAGTAGGTGTCATTAGTCCTATTAGTCCTCAGGAATGAAAGCATTTCTAGAGAAACTTATTAATCTATGTTCTTCATTTATGAGCAGAATAGTTTTCATCTACTTTTTACAAAAGTTTTATGTATAAAATGAATGCTATTAAAGGAAACAAAAGCTAAGCATTATCAGGAAACTTGAAGAAAAGATTGCACCTAGAAAAACGGAAGTAAACCAGCAAACCTGTTTCAGAGCCTTTTCTATAAAATTTTGAAATTTATCATCTTAATGAAAGAACTGGAAATCGTTTTTTGAAATTGAAATGTGAGTAATAATAAGGGAGAAAATTTTAAGTTATAAATATTTTAGAATGCATTTTTTTTTTTTTTTTGAGACGGAGTGCTCTTGTTGCCTTGGATGGGGTACAATGGCGCAATTTCGGGCCACTACAACCTCTGCCTCCTGGGTTCAAGCGATTCTCCTGCCTTAGCCTCCCAAGTAGCTGGGATGACAGGGATCTGCCACCATGCCCGGCTAATTTAGAATGCATTCTTTTACATTTTTTCCCCATAAAAATGAGAGGAAGCTAAAAACCTTTGGGTATTGCTTTAAACACTTTGGATAAGAGGACTTAGAGTAATGTAAGGTTATTGTTAGTAGCAGAAATAACAATAATTTTTGAAAAATATTAATATTTGCAGCAGGATTAAATGCCAGTGATTATCCTTTTTGCTTTCTTGTGTTTATGTAGGAGATTCCATTCAGCCAGACGGTACCAGACCCCCTTTGGAGAGAAGCTGATAACGTAATTTAGGTGGAAAGGTTTAATGAGATAATGATGCTAAGGCCAGTTAACACCTAATAACAACATAACCACGAGGGATGATATTGTTGCTTATTAATTATAATGATGCAGAGGAAAGAGGCAAGGTGGCACTCATTTAGCAGAGAGTATTCAGGAATAAGGCTGTTTTCCCAAAGGGGAAGTGTTGCAGTCAGAGGAGAAGTAGGTCAACATTTAGCAGAGTTTGAAATTTATGGCCATTGGGTTATACTAGCAACCACAGAACTGAAGGCCAAGCAGGAGGTAACAGATGCCTTCCTGATGGTGGCCAGGGATGGAGTGGAGACTGCTGTGGTTGCTGGGCCATGCACGGAGGCAGACTCCAGGCTGTTTTGGATTCCACAGTGGCCATTCGTGGGCAGACAGGCAGGTGTCCAGAACTGGACTGGATGTGCTTCCAGTTAGTTCTGTGACCTTCCCCTCCACTCCACTGGGTCGGGTGAGTCAGACCCAAGGATAGCTCTTAAGTCAGTGTTGGCACCCAACTTTGTTGAGGGGATCCAGAAGATTCTTTGGTCCTGTTTTTAGAGGTGCAGATCTAGCTGTTATCTGTTGACTTGCATTTATGATTTCTTGGTGTTGGTCATTAACCACATTCCACTTCCTGAATTTACTGTGGGTCTGGTCACCTCCATGTTTGCCCATGATGGCAAAATTGTAGCGTGAATTTATTGCAGCTACTCTAATGTCCATAGTAGTCAGGTGGTCAGGAATAGAGAATTTGAGGAGGAAACAGCCATGTGAAAGAAACATGGAGCTTTTTGGAAATCTTGTGACTCCTCAAGGGAGGCATAGAAGCTTGAAACACAGGACTAGCCTGGGGAAGTTAATTTGGGGCCAGGCAAGGCATATAAAAACTCTACTTCTTATTTACCTCCTTTTCCCGATATGGGTCTCTCTGTGAGTCCTGGATCCTAGGCTTTGCTGCCTCTTTTCTTGGGTCTTCGGATGCCAATGATAGGGGGTGGTTTTCTACACATTTTTGTGTAGTTAATTTTATTAGCTGGATGAAGATTACCTCACAGGATTTTTCTTGTCCTATGTAATGATCTCACTGACCCCTGAAATAGAAAAGAATATTCTCGTCATTAGCTTTTTAATGCAAGTATATTTTATTTTAGTAAATGTGTGGTGTTAGGCAAGAAGTGACAAGAGCTAGACTAGAAAATGGAAGATATAGCTGTAGTCCCAACCCTCATGCCCATCAGCTTTGTCACTGTGGACAAGTTGCATGCCTTTCTGAGCCTCAGTTTCTGCATTCATAAAATGAGGGGTTATTGAGGGTAATCTTTATGGTTAGAAAGCCATGTCCAGCTTTAAAATTATGCATTTATGCTTCTATGGTTCTATAGATCCTACATCTATTAAACTTATATGGGGGAATTAATTGATAAACCCATATAAGAAGAGATATTTCCTTAAATCTACAGTTCAAAGTAGACAATTAAAGTCAGAGTTAACAAGGAACCAATGCCATAACTATTGAGCATTAACTATGTGGCAGGCGCTTCACAGATGAGGAAATAAAGATTTTCCAAAGGTTAAAGAAATAGTTCAAGATCATATAGTCAATAAGGAGTAAGACCAGTGCTCAAACCCAGGCATCCCTGAAATTGAAGCTCATGAACTTCATCACCACTGTGTGCATCTCCCACTGTTTAGAACCCAAATGCTTATGTTTTATAACTTACGGCACCAGCCACCAGAAATTTCTTCAGTCATAATGGTTCCCAACTGGAATGCGGGAGGAAGCAAGGCAAGGAGTAGTTTGAAAACTCTTCCCATTATATTCTGATACACATATGTTTCTGCCTCTAAGTTCAGCTGCTCTCTTTGAGAACTAACTTGGCCAGAGTCATTCTGACATTATTACCTGAGAGTACCTTACTTGAAAATTTTCTGCTATGTGCAGGTTCATGTTTCTGTTTCTTCTTACATGTCTTCAGAGCAGGTAGAGACATTGAACACAATTATTCCTTTTCCAAATAGGGAAGTGAAGCAAAGAGAATTGAATGACTTAACTTTACTCACCTACCTAGTGGTCCCAGAACTGACATCTTCCATGCCTAAGACTAGCTGCCACAAGATATTGTCTTTCTAGCCAATTCAGTTAATAATGTATTTTATATAGAAGGTAAGTTTTACTTTTTTTTTTGTTCTGGAGTTTTCCCTGTAAATGAAGTATTTTAGTGACATTAGGTTTTTGGTCTTTTGTTTTTTTGTAATATCTGTAAAAGCAGCCTCACTGAAAAGTATCAATTGCAATAACCATTGACAAATGCCAGAGAGGAGCATAGTTTCTTAACCAAGAATTTCTGTTAGCAAAAAATTACTTTCTAGATACTCATTGATTTTTCCTAGAAAAAATGCTTCATCGAAATCACTACAAGGATTCAGGAACCCAAAACAAAGAGGGGCTATTCATTGTTTGTAACTTCTTTGAAAGTAATAAAAACAATCAATTTGTTTGAAAATAAAAATGTTAAAACCTAGAATTTTAAATTGCCTTTCAATAATTTATTTTAATTCTTCATAGAAAAGGCCCCAGATTTAGTTGTTTTTTTTTTGTTGTTTGTTTTCTTTGAGCTGGGGGTCTCAGTTTGTTGCCCAGGCTGGAATGCAGTGATGTGTCTCCATTCACTGCAACCTCAACCTTTTGGGTTCAAGCGATTCTGTTGCCTCAGCTTCCCAAACAGCTGGGATTACAGGTGCCTGCCACCATTCCTGGCTATTTTTTGTATTTTTAGTAGAGATGGGGTTCTAACACATTGGACAGACTTAAACTCCTGATCTCAAGTGATCCGCCCACTTCGGCCTCCCAAAGTGCTGGGATTACAGGTGTGAGCCAATGTGGCCAGCCTGATTTGGTTTTAATTCACATTTCTTTGCAGCCTCAAATGATTTCTTTTGCTCTTTTTAAAAATTTTGGGTTTTTTTTTTCATTCTTTTTGCTGAATAAACTCATTATTGCTCAGTGTGGTTGAATTGAGCTCATTGTGAAAAATTAGAACCATCCAGATATAGGATTTGATTAAATAAAGATAACAATACAGTATTATATTACCATTTAAAAGAATGAGGCAGCTCTGTCTATGGAATGATATCCAAGATATATAGTTAAAATTTAAAAAGCAAAGCACAGAACAATGTGTATGGTGTGCTGCCATTTGTATAAATACATACATACTCATTTCTATGCATTGCCTAACTGTGGAAGGATATATAAGGAACTGGTAATAGTCTTTGTCTCTGGGGAGAAACTGGCTGACTCAGAAGTTGTAAGAAGACTATATCCTGTTGTCCCTTTTATATCATGTATAATGTTCATATTGCCTATTTATATTTTTTTAATAAAGAAGAAAGTAGAGCTATCTTTACTGAGATGGAAAAATACAAAAGACATATTGTTAGGTATAAAAAGCAAGGTGCAGAATAGTGTAAATAGTATATGATACTATTTTTGTAATTATACATAAATACATATATACATGTGTATACACACACACACATACACGTCTATAAGGAGATGCGCCAAAATTGTTAACAATAGTTCCCCTAGGGAAAAAGAAAGTGTGTGTGTGGGTGTGTGTGTGCACATATGTGTGCATGCACAGACTTTTCCTTTTTTAATCCTATATGATTATATATTGTCTGATTTTTTTTTACCCAAGGCACATAGTAGTTTATAATAACTCATAAATCTTAACCCCAAAGAATTGCACTTGATTTCTGCACACCTATCAACAAAATTCTCCAGTCTTTCTGGCTAGCCTTATTTTGCTGTTTGCTATATTTATTTCATGGATTCAGTTCAGATTTCCTCTTTGACCTTTTCTCTGAAGCTTTGTAAAGTTTCTATTCCTTTGTCTTTACTCTCATGCATTCGCATTTATCAGTAGGGCCCAGCTATGGTCATGACATGGAAATCATGATACTACTACTGGTAGTTTCTCTCTCAGCCACTTCCCTTTTTAATTAATCAAGAATGGTGAAACTGAAATCCTCCTGATTTCTACTTTACACACTTTGACTTGGGTTACATAAAACTCCATACCTATTTCAGGAAAATTTATTTGCTTTCTGGATGATTCCTACCAACAAATATGTTGTATCTCCAATCTCAAAGAACAAAATCCAAGAAACCTTCTTCAACTCCACATCCCCCTCACATACCACACTATTTCTCTGTTTTCCTTTACAGCAACCCCCTTGACAATGTTGCCTTTAATTTCATAAAGACACTTTCTCCCCTCCCATTCATTCTTAAACCTAATCCTCTCAGGCTTTCAGTCCTAACTGCTGTCCCTAAACTCTCTTGTTGAGGTCACTTACGGTACTTACTTGCTAAACCCAGTGGTCAGTTTTCAGTCCTTTGCCACCCGACTCGTTGGCCACAGTCAATCATTTTCTCCTTGCAATACTTTTTTTTTTTTGGTCTTCTGGACACCTCTCTTTCTTGGATCTTCTGCCTCACAGACCATTCCTTCTGAGTTTCTTCTTTATCCTCTTCATGTTGAAAAGTGGGGACTGCTTATGTCTCAGTTCTTGAGCCATTGGCCTTCTTTATTTAAACTTATTCTCTCAGTGAACGCATCTAGCCTTTGGCTTTGGATGCCATCTCCATGCTGATGACTTCCAAGACTTTTTATGTCCAAACTCCAACTTGTACCTAAACTATGGACTTGGTGTCTTCTTGACACCCCTATTTAGCTTCCTAACAGGCATCTAAACTTAACATGTCCAAAGCAAGTGGACCTACCTGTCTGTACCATATTTTTCATATTGCTAAATGGCAACTTAATTGAAACTCTACTTTGTTCTGAGTCTAACTGCTTTCACTACCTCCGCTACTAAAGCCCTAGTCCAAGCCTCACTATCACTCACCTAGATTAGTGCAATAGCCTCTTATCCGCTTCCTTGCTTCCATCTTTTCCCCCTAAAATCTGTTCACTAAAAAATATAAATCAGGTTATGCCATTGTTGTATTCAAAACCTTCCAATGGCTCCCATCTTATTCAGAGTAAAATCCAGAGTCCTTACCATAGCCTTCAAGGCCTACATGCTTCCTGTATTCACTCTACCTCTCTGGTCACCCCACCCCACATCCTCTCCTCCTCACTGTTTTCATGCCATGTTGACTTCCTTACTGCTTTTTGAACATGCCAGGCATGCTCCTACCTCAGTGGCTTTATACTTGCTATAGCATCTGTCCGGAATGCTCTTTTCTCAAGTATTCACATGACTCAGTTCCTTCCCTTCATTCAACCCAAATGTCACCTTCTCAGAAACCATTCATGAATATAAAACAGCACTCACCTATCTCACTCTATCCCTTTACCCTGCTTTATTTTTACCATCATCTGACACATTATAATATTTTATATATATATATATTTATATATATATATATATTTGTGTGTATATATATATATATTTATATATATATATATTTGTGTATATATATATATTTATATATATATATATGTTAGTAGTTTATTATAAATATGCACTGGAATGTAAGATGCATAAGAAGAGAATTTTTTTGTTTATGACATCTTTAACATTTAGAAGAATATGGTTACAAAGAAAGTACTCAAAAAATATCCCCTGAATGTTGAATAAAGAATGGTGAGAAGTTCACTAAAGCTTCCTTCAGCATATTCAAATTACATTGAATTGCTTTTAAGACAGTTCATTTCTCAATCTCAATTTTCTCCTGTCCTTTTAAAAATTTTGTTTTAACTTTTTATTTTGAAATAATTATAGACTCACAAGTATTTGCAAAAATAGTATGTAGAAGTTCCATCTACCCTTCACCCAGCTTCCCCCAAAAGTAACATCTTCCCTATCCTTTCTTTTTATTATTTCCTGTTTCCTTTACCTCAGTTTCTTCTTTTTTCTGCAAGTGTTTCTACACAGGCTTTCAAGACTCCTTCATCTCTTATTTCACGGCCAAAACATTGGTCAGCTTTCTTCAACAGCAACATCAAATTCCTTCTCCAAGCTGACGGTCCTACCAAGAAAAGGATTGAATACTTCAATTAAATATGCTTAATCCTATTTTTCATAATAACAAAAGAAAGGCTGTTTTATCTTTTGAGCTTGTAGTTCTACTGAGAGATACTGGCTCTTGTGCAAGTTCTGTTTAGCAGTTTGCTGTGATTTCTACAGCCAGGCAATTTGTTGATCCTAATGTGTATTTTCTCTCTTATATTCACCTGTTTAGGAAAAGTTGAATAAAAATAAATACACGATTTCTTTTAAAAAATTATTTATTCTGCTGAGTCTCTGTCATTTTTAAAAATTCAACACACATTTATTGTGTACCTACTATGTGCCAAGCTCCATACCTAACAATGGTCTCTTATTCCCCAAGATAATATATGATGAACATCACCATTATGACATTGTAAGTTCTGAAAGATCAATTGAAAACTCTTGTCTTCCAGGTAAGTAGGTTATTCTCTAAGGAATGGGCATTCATGTTCAGGTCATAAGGGCATTATTATACACTAATAACTGGTTTCCAAGGTTAAAAAAGAACCCATGCACCTTCCAATATGCCTGACATATAAGATAATCTACCATTTGACAAGATAAGGCTCATAAATTTTATCATCAGTAAAAAGAAGACATGACTGGACATCACTAACTGCTATTGTTAAAATGAGCACATATTAAACTCCTTATGGATATTGCCTTCATATTAAACATTAGTTAGAAACCTGCCCTATCTCAGTGTTCTCCCATAATCAATTCCCCTTTCCAGTATTAGTAAGGTAACTCTGTCCCCTGTGTGCCTGAACTGTCCTGGTTTATACCTGTTGTTCCAGCATAATTGTTAATTGCAGCCCCTTTCACTGTCTGATGAATCTTGGTTCCGATGATAAATTATATGGTCAACCTAAGTATTAGGGTCCCTGGGATAAACAATCAAGGTGCCATTCTTATTTATTGGTATTACCTTGTCACAAGCTGTGAAAACAGTTTTTCTTTTGATTGTTTCTTCCTGAGTTGTCACAAAGACCTTCGCATAAAATCACTCTCTCCCATTAAAGTAATTACTGAAACCCCCTTCAATAATGACCACTTGTTTTAGTTTTCCTCCTCAGATTACAAAGACCAAATGTAGAGATTGTTTTTGCTGGGTCAGGAACAAAATTGTTCAGGGGCACTAGCCTTATATAGGGAGAATTTCATCTATCTAATCCACAAAAATCTTGAAGAGACAATTTTTCCTTGGTAACATTATCTTGTAGAAAGAGTCTGTGATTGACTACTAATTTTAGCCCAGAGAATAGAAAACTCAAATGTACTCAATTTCAATATAACATATATTTGTGGCCTAAGATACTTATGTCTCTACAGTTGCTACTAGGGAATGAATGATTGAAAGGTGAGTTTGGATGGTCTCATTAGATGTAATCTCTGTTAAAACTATTTAATATCTATAGTTCATAAGGAAAGGTTTTCTTGAGTTGATAAGTAGAATGACATTTCTGATATGATATTTCTACAGCTATTTTCTTGGCTAATGGTAGTAGCAGTACCACCATTTTTTTATTATTTAATTTTGGAAAATTGACGATGACTTTTTTCATCTAAAGTTGTGTCCTTATAGTACTGAAGTACCCAATCTACTCAAAGTAAAAAAAAAAAAAAAAAGATGTCTTTTAAATAATGTGGACTCATGAAGACAAAACAACTAGTGCGGACACTAAAATTGTTTTTATCTAATTGTTTTGTAACTCGTCTGTGAACTAGAGACAATTCTGCTGGTTTTTGTTTTCCTGAAACAGTTGCTGTGAGAGTAAATAATATACTTGGTAAAACATTATGAATGTTTGAGATAATAGATGCATAATGACTTTATCTTTGTAGTTTGCTTGAAAAATTAAATTGAATAAAACAGAGTGGCTTAAGTGTGTTGTTATTCTTTTCCCTCTTTTTCCCCCTCCCCTACTTAAAATGAAAGTACATTAAAAAAATTATTGGTATAAACAGTCAGCTTCACTAAAAGACAACACTGAAATATCAATGATACTCCTCTAGCATTGATTTAAACAAATTCCATGCTTTTATTGATACTAAGAAGATATCAGGAAAACTGGACTCCTAAATCCCTTCTTAACCTAGGGAACTGGGTTGAATAGCTAAAGGAAATTATAATTTCCTAATAATTATACCTTTTCCTATCTTAGGCATCAACTCTACTCCCTTCACCCTACCTCCCTGCCTCTCCTAGGAGATCCATAACAAACTCTGGACAGGTCTCTTTCATATGAGTTGAGACAGCTTCTTTTCCAGGAGTTTTCTGGACTGCTTATGAAACACAGCCCAGGAGATTGCCCAAAGAACCCTGCAGTTCTTGACTGCATAGGGAAGCTCCATGACCTGGAAGTAATGGCATCAGGTGGTTGCAGAGGATGGAGTGATAGACCAGGCTTCTAGTCTTCCAGGAAACCAACTGCACCAGGATCATCTTAATAGGTCATATATATTATATGCTAAAAATATGTGTAGCTTTCTTAAAAACTAACGACCTTCCAAAAGAAGGTACAGATTTCATAAGATAGAAAAATGTATTTCCTGATTAAAAATAATGACCTATTCCTGTGGGACAAGAGCTACCTATATTGCACTGTATCTTCTTTTGGCAGGGGAACTCTGAGTAACCTGTGCACGTCTCTGTAATTATCAAGAGACATACTCACTGTCTTCCAGCAACATGACAGGGATTTATTGATGTGCCAAGGCCAGGGCTTAGGTGTCAGAATTGGGAAATGTGTCATATGATTATCTGGTTGAAGAACTCCAGGTTCCTTAAATACTTTTGTTCCATGAGTGGTTCATGGAAAATCTTAGAGGCTGCCATAGCAACTGCAAGCCTTCTGAATGGCAACTAGGCAGAGGACAGAGTGGGGGTGGGATATGTGTTCACTGGGGAAAGGTGACATTTTTTAGGATGTTATTTTGCTGAAAGGTTTACCCCTAGCAGGGCCAGACTTAGGAAATGCTGGGAAGTGGCTCTTTGGCAACATTTACCTATTATGGAAGTGTTCTTTCTCTCTCCTACTCCTTCTTTCCCTCTTCCCCCTTCCCCATTTACTTACCCAATCCAGAGGTGTAATTTTGTAATCTGGTTGCCCAGAGTCCCTTTGTTTTGGCCCTTACCTGAGCTGATATGCTATGGACCTTGTCCATTTCTCTTGTTCGCCAAATTTCTTATCAGATTCTACCTGTATCATGACCTATTCCCACTGGATATTTATTTCTGCCTTCCAAGGGCAGAAGAAGTGATCCCATAATCTAATTAGAACAAGAGAAGAAAAGGTAAAAACAATTTAATACATTGTTTCTCCTAATGCAGGGTTAGAGGGTTGGGGCTTTACACTTCCAGGAGTGGTTTCTAGAACAGCAGTATTTTAACTCAAAGCTGTGAATTTTTCAGTGGCAAAATTCCAGAACCTATGTTTCAAATCAGTGGGAGTAATATTTTGGGGGCAAAGACATTTTTAAAGCCCCCTCAAAATCATGCACATAGACAACTACCTGTTCTGAGTAAGGAAAGCCCAGCTGTGGAGTCTGGGAGAGTCGGAATATCTGTTTTGCATAGCCAGATGTCATCACAGCTGACAGAGGAGGTGCTGTCAAGAAGCAAGACAGCCTGAGAACGTGCCTGACTGCTCGGTCAACAGGAAGACTAGGGACTGTACATACCTTTCTCCTTCCTGAGGATTGCCACCATGGGCTGAGGCCAGGAGTGCCTGGGTGAGAGTGCAGCCTCACCCAGACACTCCTGGCCTCAGCCCATGGTTTGACATCAGGCTTACTCCTACAAGATCAGAAAGGCAAATGATCCAGAAGTACCTGCAGCTGATTCCTACTTATAATATGTAATCTCCCAATCCGTGCCTGTTTTAAGTGCTTATGTGCTGCTGATGCAGTTTGCACTCTGCTCTCCGACTATTCCTTAGAAAACAGCAACAATGCTTTATTTCTGATTACATAAAAGAACTTAAAAAAATGCCCACAGCAGTTTTGATTTGACGCTGTTTATGTTTCAGTTTTGCTCTACTAATCCAAGATTTTCTGAATATCTTCATATCCTAGCCAGAACATATTCATTGAATTATTGACTAGACAGGACTCTGATTTAACTTTATACTCTTAGGAAAACTTCACATGTGACTTACAGGATTTCCAGTGAGAATCAAGAGCACCATTGTTGATTCTTAATAATTACGCGTTTTCTGCATGTAAACATATGTCTTTCACATGCATAAATGCACACAGGGCATAAGATTGCCAGTGCTATCTAAGCACATACATGTGCACACATACACATACACACATCTACCACATAAATCTCTGGTCTTCATTTGCTATTGTTCTCTCATTTGAGCACTACTCTACTTTGCCTGTAACTACTAAAAAATAATTAATATGGAAAGATGCTTAAGCATAACAACCTGGAGTCATAATTGTTAAGTTATAAGGATGACTGGTATTGCTGCTAGACACATGCAACTAAACAAGGGTCTTTGTAGGAAACTGATAAGGTTACAGAACTGTAATAATCAGCATCTACTTTATTGGCAAAAAGCATAAATAGGTAGTTTTATCATCTTTTCAAATGGTGATATTGACTAAAACACGAAGAAATGCCATTCAGAAGGGTTTTTTTTTTCCATTCAGATTTGCAATGCAGATCTCTGTGTGTGAGAGCACACCATCTTTGCTGTTTCTTTTTATGAAAATCACAATATTAATACTGTTTGGGGATTATTACAGTGGTAAACAATGCTGCAATGAGGCCACATTCATAGAGTTCTCAATAAACCTAAGCAGGGGAAAATATATATGAGAAACAAAGAAAATAATTACAAATTAGGATCAAGGCTGTTCTTTTCTGGGGAGGAAGCTATTAGTTATCATTATTGCACCACATTAAAGAAATTCTCACATCATGTAAGATTTCTAGATAATAATTGCAATAAGTTTTGAATAGCTACTCTGTTCCAAGTCCCATGCTTAGCATGTTATTTGTTTTGTTCTCATTTGGACCTCATATTTACTCCATAGGTAGAAACTATTATCATGTCCATTTTCTATACGTGTACATATACTATATATATATATATATATATATAGTATAGAAAATGGACTAGCATATAGTATATATACTACATATATATGTATAGAAAATGGACATAATAATAGTTTCTACTTATGGAGTAAATATGAGGTCCAAATGAGAACAAAATAGTTGCAAATAGTTTCTACCTATGGAGTAAATCCAAGGTCCAAATATGAGGTCCATATAGCATATGAGTAAATGCATATACATATACTATATACATACACATATATATATAGAAAATGGACGTGATAATAGTTTCTACCTATGGAGTAAATATGAGGTCCAGATGAAAGCAAAACAAATAATGTGCAAAGCATGGGACTTGGAACAGACTAGCTATTCCAATATATATATATATATATATATATATATATATATATATATATATATATATATATATATATTTGAAATAGGTATGCATAAAAGCCAATACCTAGAACATGTGAATTTGAAGTTGTTCCCAAACAGATCTAAGTGACTTATTTGGGAGCTGTGTCAGGATACGTAGACAGGGTGATATTTTGTTCTCTTAAACTCACTATTGATGTGAGCCATAGTGTCATGAGTTTCAATATATGGGCACATGAGCAACACACATTTTAGTTTTTGTCATATTTCAGTTTTCCCCCCTTTTCAATCACCTTTGTATTTCTGATGTACAAATCCAGCTCACTTTGAAGTTGCTTGCTATGGAATGGCTTCTTCAGTAAAATTTCAGGGTAGTTTATATTTCCCAGGAAGTCATCTTTAGAACTTTCAAAAGGTTATCAACTTTTAAAAACACAAACACACATACGGTCCTAAATTTACCATGAGAGAATGTTATGTCTCCCAGTGCCATCTTCCCAGTCACTCCATATGCCCATTTTAGGTTAATGCCATTTTAGGCACAACCCCACCCTGTTCCTTTTCTGTCTTTCTTGGGCCTTGGGGTCTTTACAGCTTTTGCATCTCTTTGCCTGCCTCTGACATCAGGCTTCCTGACACTGTACCTCTGTGTTGCTTGGAGAGGCAGATTAAAATATACAATCTCCATACGGGAATGATTTAGTAAAATTAAACACAGACAGAGGGCAGAGAAGGCGGAAGGTGTCAAATGTTTCTTCTACCCCACTATCAGTTTGATGTGGTGGCCTTTTTCCTACCTAGTACGCTTTCATGCTGTCCACTATCCAAAGTTAAAATGTCTGAAATGTTAACAGAATACACATGGACAGGGATATGTAGAGCTTCCTTCTCCCTCCTAACCCAATGCATAGAGTTTTAATTGTGGTTTATTTCAACTGAATTTTGCTTTGCCCTTAGGATGAAGAAGATTTATTTCAATAAGTCTCAAGAGGTATTATACAATACAAATAAGTACTTGCAAGAATCTGCTTAGCCACCTCCAAAGAAAATTATTACTTTTGATAGATCATTTGCTTTCAGAGTGAACTTCCTTCCCTTTTCCAAACACAAGCATGGACATATTGGTAAACTGATATCAAAGTTGCTGACTTTATAATGCACACACTTATTTATTGTTAATGCCAATGTGTAAATAAAATCTCTGCTTGGTCAGAAACAAATCTAATAGGAAACATGTGAAAGAGCTATGTACAGGGAAGCAATATCATGTAATATCTCCTTTTCTTGGTCCCTGCCTGAGGCAAGATATGAAATATACAGCTCAATAGTGCTGGGAGGTTTTATTACAAATGGAGAATTTCTCAGTTATCCTAGATCTCAAACTCGGCGTGGTTCAACATGACCCATCAAGCCATCACTTAGGTCCAAGGTGATGGGGAGGGGAAGGGACGGCTATCACTGAATACAGAAATGGTTAGGAAGATGCCCACGAGGACCACCATTTTCTTTTTATCATTGCTCTACTGTTTTCAGATGATTTAAAAACCCATACCAGGCAAAAGGCTACTTACTATTGGTTAGACTGTACCTTATCTCTAGTATGCCTCCTGAACATGGCCGTAGTATGTACTTATAAGTGTTTTCGGCTGTGCCCAACTTTCAAAGTGGTTTCGAGCACAATTTCTGAGCTCTCGTGAGGATGAAAGCCCTCGTACTCTCTTCTTGTTTCTTGCTAGTGCCTTTCATGGCTTTCTGCAAAATACAACCCATGGATTTCTACAGCACAAAAAAGATAAGATGTTCGGTATATTTCATTTTCTGCAAATAGTCTGTATTTACAATACTACTCCAGTGGTTTCTGACTACCGCTTCGGGCAATTTTGCTTAGCCTAGCGGAATGTCCTGGAAACTACTGGCAATGATTTAGCCTCCAAAATTGGAATGCATTTAGTAGAGACAGAAAGCCTATGAACAAATAGTGGGCATGTGCCAGAGTAAATAAGTGTGGTTCATGAGCTGCGGTCAGAAATGTCTCTCTTTCAGTATGCAGGGCAAAGCTGTTGCCAGCATTTGCCATAAAGTCATCACACAAAGCAGTTTTTCCTCTCAGTAAGACAGACTCAATGAAAGAGACCTTCTAGTCTCACAATCTACTATTGGGCCCATAGTCACAGGCCAAAGGAGACCTGAGCTGAGGGGTCATTTTCTCCAGTTATCCTTTCTTAACCAGCCTGCCAAGCTTCTATGAAAAAAGAAGGAAACTCATGAAGAAGTAGGAGGAGGCTGGATAGTTAGAAGAGGAAAGATTCTTTGTAACACGCAAAGCTCCTCCCAGGATCTCATAACAAACCGCAGAGTCAGTTTGCTTCCTCTCTTTTCCAAACCCAAACTTTGGCCCTTACAGTATAGTTCCTTCGAAGCACTTGGTGAAACTATCATTACTGGGTGAAGTATTCAGAAAACATTAAGATGTTTTGCTGCCACCTTTCTCCACAGAGTTCTGTCATAGGCTTAGAGACTGAAACAGATATGTATGGTTTCCACTTTAGGCTGTTTGCATTTTCCTTTAGAACTTAACTCCTTGACCACACATTGCAGAAGGATTTAGTGCATTTGGATTGGAATAGCATGAATTCTGGTGCAGTGTGTATGCTTGCCCTCTGAGCTTAGGGTCTGGTTTCATGTAGTTTTCTATTCCTGTGTAGATGTGCAGTCTTAGCAACCACTGAAATTCAAGAAGGAATCATTTTAAAAAAAGAACAACTGAAGAAACCATCAATCCATACCTAGTATGGCATTCATTGTGGGGATATTGTCATGGGGCATCTATAGTTCACCTTTAAAGAAACACATAGTAAGAGATATCATTTTCCAAAACCTTCTTATGATTACCATTGTCATCTTCCCAGAAAATAATAAAATATAAATAAATGTTTCAGAAACATCTCAGACATGACAACTTTAGGAATAAAATAAATAAATACCAAATACTATTTCCATATTAGGTAACTAATTTTCTAATTCATTCCCATAATTATGGATCCCACAGTTAAATGTAACCAACATTCATTAGATATCCACTCTATGTCAGGCATTATGCTAGGTACTAAGAATACAGAGAAGAAAGACAGAAAAAAAATATCAAAATGTTGGCAATTGTCAGTTTTGAAGGTAGGATTTAAGAATTTGCACTCTGGTCAATTTAGAAATTTAAATAAAATGGTTTTTTTTTTTTCAATAAGAAAGAAAAAAGTTCCTCATTTCAAGGAGCTCAAAGTTGATGGATATGAAGGTGAGTGACCCAATAACTTAAATATAGTATGAGAAGCAGCACAATGGAAGGATGATAGAGATGGCCAAGTTTCCTTCAGACACCAGTGCTAAGTTGGACATGAAGCTCACATTCTACCATAGAGGAATGAGAACTGGCTTAAGAGATGGAAAAGTGGAACTGGGTTTAGATTCTTTTTTTGCTTATCCATGTGCTCACAGACAAATTGCTTAACCTCTGTAACTCATAGTTTCTTCTTCTATCAAATGGGATAATAATCTCTGTCTTGATTAGTTATAAGGTTACTGGAGGATTAAATGTGAAGATATATATGAAAGAGCACAAAGACCTCTGCACATAATATAAATATAAGATGATATTTTTATTATTATTGGTCTCAAAGCCTTACTTGCTGGACAAACCTACATAGCCAATAGCAGTTTACCATTACCTAGCTGACTACTGAATGTAATGTTTCACTTTCATTTTGTCTAAAGATCTCCAAACTCTTCTCCCAAAGTCACATAATCAAGGGCTCTGAGATCTTAAAAGGCAAAATAACTAGGCTCATATCATTAAATAAGCCCAGCCCTCAGCTAGGAGAATCAACAGGCTTTTGCTACTTCAAGTGAAGTTGGGAGGCAGAATAGCCTAGTGGGATGAGCAGAGGCTTTGAATCAGATGAATCTGTGGGCTATTAAAATTTCTGCATCTCAGTTTCCTTCCAACACAAAGTGTGATAATAATGTCTGTCTCAAGTTTTTGTGAGGATTAAATAAGTATGTGAAATATTTGGAACAATGTAGCCACTCAATAAATGCTATCTTTTCTCTAAGCAACAGTGACATCGATCCATATAATCCTAAATTCTATTTTATAGTGCCCATCTCCTTCTATGAATCGATGCTAAGAAGTAAAATAATCATGCTCAATATTCCAATATAATAACTAAAGTGACAATGAACAGAAAAGGAAGAATCTAAAAATGAAAGTGAAAGAAAATTTATACTCATACATGGAGTTGGGTGATCTAGGTGTTCTGGGTTGGTCTTAGTGTTCAATGAATGGTGGAGTAAGTATGAACACCCAGGAGTTAATGGCTTAAACTGAAAACTGTGTGTTCTAATCAGTTTTGCTTACTTTTCTGACTCCCAACTTATTTTCCTTAAATTTCACCTTAACGAAAGGCAAGCACTTTTCCTTTCCAGTTTCCTGGTTCCTTTAATTTTACTTGGACTTGTGTCCTTTTGTGCTGGGTCCAGCAGATGCAATAATAATTTCGTCAGCCAAGCTTCTGCAAGGAGCCCTGCAATCATAGTTTCTTCACCTGCTTTCTTCCTGTCAGTCACAAAAGGACAGGATGACATGTATTCAAAACGCACAGGCAATAATAATAATAATAATAATAACAACCAATCACTGGAAGGACAAAAAGGTTTCATGGTGTATGTGTCATTTATATCCCAGGTTCTGAAAAATGCTGCTACACTGTCATTGCTGTATTTCCCCCTCCACCCCCAAGCATCATCATCCACAGCTAGGGATGAGGCCCTAATTTAAGGATGCAGAAATTAATTCCACATGAAAAGTATCCAATTCTCTTCAAAACTGTTTAAATTTTTGATCTTTCTCAACTTGGTGATTTTTACCAGTAGAAACACTGTCTCACTGACTCTTTTCTAAGAATTTCACTCTGGATTACAGATTAGCAAAGAGTTTTAAGATCTGATGAAACATGGCAGAATCAAAACCTAACCGTCATCATTTTGATAATCTCAGCCATATCCTATGATCACTTTAAAAATTGTTTTGGTGAGTCTTCTATTAAATTAAAATCTCTTAAAGGTATGGTACTGGGGAGGAATAAGGTGGTACAGAACCTAGTGAACCCAGGTTGTATAAACTGGAACCGACTAAAGAACAGGCTACTGGTATAGTCAAACCTAGAAAGCAAATGAGGTTATTTTGGTGGGGAACAATTCAAACACATACACATACACACATATGCAGGCACAGAGCTGCCAAGCTTTCTTTACCTACATGTCTCCTCTTTCTCTCCTGTCCTTGTCTGACCCTGCATCCTTACAGTATTGAAAATATATTACTATTTATTTTGGTGAAAAACTATTAGGCTATTTCAAAGGCATGAGAACAACACAATCGAGAAATGGTGTAAATCAAACTGATCCACCTTTCTGACTTGTGATGTGGTAAGGGGTGGTAAGGGTGTCTGGACACTGTCAGGGCATTGCAACCCATATTCCAAAGTGACTTTGTTATATGAAGGGAGTTTAATTTTTTTTCCTTTTTGTAACCTTGTGAAATTTCCACATTAAAAAGCCATCACATCTTTCAAACTGGAAATGATTGTGTTTGGCACCACAGTCTCTGGTGTAATGGGTTGAGCTTGTTTTCACTAGAGCAAAATCAGCTTTCAAAATAAATCATCTGTAACAACACTCTACTCCCCAAATCATGTAATCCTATTAACCAAGTTTCATTTTTTTTTCATTGTCACTGAGCTGACAAGATTGGCCAAGTTTCAACGTGGTAACAGAAAGCTTTGGAGGTCCTAGCCAAGGCAAGGAGAGCTACCCAGCTCCAGCCTTGCCAGAGCTGAATGAGCCCTTAAATGGACTCATCTGTACTTCACTCCACCTAACGGGCTTTGTGGGGAACAGGGTCATCCAATTACTCAGCAATTCAAACCACTCAACAAATAGTCCGGTTGGGACAATCGAAGAATAGTGGGTTACCATGGCCATCCCAGTGAATAAGACCTTTATCAGAAGTACACAAAAGTGCCAGTGTGCTGAATGAGAATGCATCCCAAGTGGCTGCGGGGAGAATCTTTGCCAGAAGTGTAAATTATGTGGCTATATCTAAAAGAGCACCTTATAATTTCAGATTTCTCAGGAAAGCATATTTTTCTTTGAGGGTAAAAAGAAGAAAGAAAATGAAACATCTTATAATAACCAAGTAGATTTGTTTTCTTCTGCCAGCAGGAAGAAAGCGCTCCTAGAAAATGTTTAGGGAGTTTCCAGCAAAACTTACTGTTCAGCTTGGTCTTTGTCCTTTCCAAATGGTATGAGCCACTCTTTGCACTTGAGATGATCAGTGAGGCAACTGACCATCTGTAAGCATTATAATGGTCTTATTAAAGTAACTCACTTCAGCTACCGTCAATTTATAATTTGCCATAATAAGCGACAGGTGACAACTTTTATTAGCCGTAACTAGGTTCTGTCCTGGGCCCTCTTAGACTGAAATCCACATCTTCTCCCTGGAGAGTACTGCTTCCAGTAAGTCCTTGGGGCAGCTTTTCCCATGAGCCAGTATCTTCCAGCATAATATTTACATGTAGGCCTAAGGGTAACTCAATTCTTCAGCGTCAACACAAACTCAGGGTTGGTCTGATTCTGTCCTTTCGAAAGCCTCCCCCAGACCAGAGTCTTGTGTCCGATTCTTTGGTTTTCAGCTTTTCTTACTCGACTGGCAAGCAGTTATCTCTGACTTTAGAATCAGTCCTGTGTTTGAATTCTGTCCCTGCTACTCACTAGCCTAATAAATATGGTCAAAATATTTAACCTCATTAAGATTCAGTTTCTCAAACTATTGAAAGAATGTAATAGTACGCTCTGCTTAATTAGGGTCAGGTGGGATGGCTCACACCTGTAATCCCAGCACTTTAGTAGGCCAAGAAAGGAGGATTGCTTGAGGCCAAGGAGTTCAGGACCAGGTCTGACCAACATAGTGAGATTCTGTCTTTAGGAAAAAAATTTAGCTGGGTATAGTGGCACATGTCTGTAGTGCTACCTACTTGGAAGGCTGAGGCAGGAGGGTAATTTGTACCCAGGAGGTAAAGGTTACAGTGGAGCTATGATCACACCACTGCCCTCCAGCCTGGGTGACAGAGAGAGATTCTGTCTCTAATAATTGATAAAATACATGGCTTAAAGAATTACTGTGAGGATCAAATAATAATTGGAAGTTATAGAAATTAGCAGTTATCCTCCCCTCTCAGAATAATTATAGGACCATTGTGCATAAAATTAACTCTATATAAGAACAATAGCAAATCGTAGGAATAAATGATTTTGTCATCTCAAGCCTTTGAAAGCATTTCTCTCAAACTTTTATTATAATAAAAAGAATAATGAGATACAAATGGAGGGTTCTAGATGTTCACCATTTGTCTCCCTTTAATTCCCTAGAAATAGAGTGGCTTCCTTACATTACAGATTAAATAGTATTTAAGAGTGGATTCATTCTCTAAACCTCAAGAAAAGCAGCAATTTTCTATGGGAAGTTACTTTTCAGTCTGAACCAGTTTTAGATAAACTGGCAAGGATCACAGAGCTTGCATAAATGATAACTGGCTTTTGTAAGGTATCCCACTGTTTAAAGTTTTATGGTCATTATTTCAAACCAGTGAAAATAGAAGTTTCATTAAAGAAAGGGTATTTATCTTTCAGTGAAAAATTTTGTAGTTATGCTAAAATGAATCAAGGCTTTTTCCCCCCACTCTATGTAAGGCACCCAACGATAGAAAAACAGCCATATAACATATGAACAATTTAATTCTTAAAGAATTAAGTACTATATTCTTATGAGAGAAACTTATGTATATAATGTTATCAGAATATCAGACAATTATTAAGGGAATGGTTATGACATTCTCTCTGTGATCATTTATAAAGTTATTCTCATTTTTATTCTTTCCCAATAATTGATCAGGAAATACTCATCTTTATTGATATATGTATAGATCTAAAATGTATTTTTGGTTTTTAAATACGTTCTGTGTTTAGTTGGAGATAAGAGCAAACAAATGTTTATCTTGATTTAAAAATAGTTAATTATACATAAACCAAATAGGATTTTTTGTTTTTTGTTTTTTTGAGATGGAGTCTGGCTCTGTCACCCAGGCTGGAGTGCAGTGCAGTGATCTTGGCTCACTGCAAACTCCACCTCCCAGGTTCAAGCAATTATCCTGCCTTAGCCTCCTGAGTAGCTGGGATTGCAATCATCCACCACCATGCCAGGCTAATTTTTGTATTTTTAGGAGAGACGGGGTTTCACCATGTTGGTCAGGCTAGTCTCGATCTCCTGGCAGGTGATCTGACTGCCTCAACCTTTCAAAGTGCTGGGATTACAGGTGTGAGCCACCATGCTGGCTCAAATTGGATTTTGGCAAATCATTTCTTATGACAAATTGGGACATTGAGAGGCCACATTAATGACATATATAATCATAACAAGAATATATTATGGGCTGGGCATGAAGTTAATTCAAACCAGTTGTCAAAATAGCTGAAGATATTACATTGGCTATTTATTTATATTTTGTTTACTTAACAATATTTATTGCTTATTACAAACATTATTGTTAATGTTTATGAGGCATATTTTACATACAATAAGCTTCTTTAATTGCAGGTATATGAGTCAGTATTTTAAAAGTAAGTTTATAGAGTTATGCAGACATCATTAAAATTGAATTTCACCCTAGATTGACTAATTATTGCTCCTGAGTTTAAGGCTGTTTAGACAGATCCTCAAGGATGTGCAGCCAAAATGAAAGGGCCCTCAAACAAGTTCACCATGCCCAGGTGGCATTACTAACCTTTAGCACACAGTGGCAAAATCATGTGTGTACTACATGTCTGCCTTCATGACTAGCCTCTGAGCTCTCTACTGGGGAGAATGGCACACACCGATTTAGCAGATTTTCTTATAATATCAAAATCTGGTATTTACCATCTGTGGATGGCAAATCTGGCACCAATACCAGCTCAAGTGTGTGGTTCCTTAGGCTAACTTTTGATTTATATTTCATGTTACAGTGCTAACATATCTCATACTAGAAGTGTTTATTTTATCTATTTTATTTCTTAGACAAGGTCTTGCTCTGTCGACCAGGCTGGAGTGCAGTGCATAATTATGGCTAACTGCTGCCTCAACCTCCTAGGCTCAAGCCATCCTTCCACCTCAGCCTCCTGAGTAGCTAGGGGTACAAGCGCAAGCTACCATGCCAAGATATTATATTTTTTATTTTTTGTAGAGACGGGGTTCTCTTGGGCTCAAGGAAACTTCCCACTTTGGCCTTCCAAAGTGTTAGGATTGCAGTTGTGAGAGCCTGGCCTAGAAGTGTGTTTGATATGTGTGTGAAATAGGTAAAAGTTTCCCGCAACTTTGGGCTGCTTACTTGGCATTTTTCAACAGCAGATGCTTTCACCAGTAAACATGAAGGCAGTGATCTGAGAAGATAAGCATGGAACAGTTCTGAATCCCAGGGCAGTGGCAATCTGTCAGTGCACCTGCTTCTCTGGAGCTGCTTCTGTCTAAGACTTACCCTGGAGTGCCACTGTTGTCTCAGTCAGTATCTTCACAGAACAAGGGATATTATGTAAATATCATACAAAAGTAGTAGTTGAAAATTGCTTCTCCCAGGAAATAATCATTGTGCTTCCAAGCAACCATATGTTGAATATGGCATAGCAGTCATTGAAAGTGGCACATTTCACTCTGACAACAATAGCATTCAACTGGGGATAGATCTTCTGACTCTCTCTTTCAGGCTGCCAAAACAATTAATTGAAAAGTAAAAATCCAGTCATTCAATTCACTCCTTTGATACACGATGGATTCTTCTTCCTCCCTACCCTATAAGACCAAACTCATTTAAAGGGCATTCCTTTTACAGTATTGGAAGCCATTGTGGCAGTTTGTAGAGAGAGCTTCAGCAAAAAACAGTGGAACCCTGGCTGGCCTCATGGAGTCTGATGATTTAAACTGGATGCTGCACAGTAGTCCTGTGAAGCAGAGCTGTAACCAGTCTAGGTATTCTCTTAATACAATCTCTGACAGATTTCCCAAACCAAAGTAAAAAAGCTGTCAGCAAATAATTTCACCTCTCTGGGTCTTTTTTCAGGGCATCTTGGAAAGGGGGATGTGTTTGCAGTCTGTTAAAAAGAGAGACAAACACTGCATGAAACTCTGAATCATCTGGTCCCCTTCAGAATATTAAATCTTAGCTTCTATAGACAAAAGACAGAACCTATGCTCAGAGTTTATGAAGTTAATTTGACTCTGAGCTGGAGTAAGGAAGGATATTACCCCATTAACCTTGGGCAGACAAGTGGGCTTGTATCATAGTTTGGAATCTTGCCCTTACAATCCACAATTGATGTGTATTACATGATCACTTGCTTGGTAACAATTACTCCCAAGTGGTTGGATGGCATTTTTTCTGCTTATAATAATACCCCATTTTCCCTGGGGGCACAGGTGTCATCCAAAGAAGGTTCTACTACAAGATTTTTGTTCCAAAGTTTTCCTGGCCAAACGGGTACCACTTACTGCATCACCTCTATGTCCCCACTAACGTTTTCTGGCCCAAGCAGGAATATGTAAAAGAAAACTAGAAGGAGACATTGGGCTTCTAACACTGTAGTAGAGTGGGCAAATCAAAGGCTAAAAATCATGGAATAAGCCTTTTTTTGTTTATGAGAGTGGCAAGAACTTTGGTCAAGATGGCATTCAAGATGGAAGCCTCTTAATTTGGGCATCTAAAATTTCTGCATCACAAAAATAAAAAAAAGCCTATGGTGTTATACTGACTGGGTAGGTTGAAATAGAACAATAAATAGTTGAGGTGAACTCATAAACCTTAGCACCTTAGATCATATTTGCAGCATAGATGGTGAAACATGGAGTATATCTTTTTAGTTCCTATTCTGTTAATAGTCTACAACACAAAGATAGAGCTTGGAATGCATTTAAATATCTAATACAGCCATATAATATATATTGTGTTTTTTTTTTTTTTAAATTAGGTTGTGGCTGTGTGAAAACAAGGACTGTATCTTAGGCATTTTTGAATCTCCAGCTTCTAGCCCGGGTGCTCAGTAAGTATTTTGTGAATGAATGAATCATAGTAATGTGAAGAGATTGTAGACGTAGAAGGGACGCATCTCGAATGACATGTTGTTAAACTTAATCAAAGTTCCAGTGTTGGGCATTTCCTTCAGTCCAGATCATCAGGTGAAAAATAATTCACCCACCAATTCTGGATAACATAACCCTTCAGACAGCCATTACATGTATGTCTTCCTTTATGGGACCTGGATCAAATATAATGTAAGTTCACCCTTAAGAGATACTAACGTAAAATGAAATTAGTTAAAACTATGTTCCGCTGGGTGTAGTGGCACATGCCTGTAGTCCTAGCCACTCTGGCGGCTGCAGAGGGAGTGGTGTTTGAGCCCAGGAGTTCCAGGCTGTACTGTACTATGCTAGTAGGGTATTCACACTAAGCATGGCATCAATACGATGACCTTCCTGGAGCAGGGGACTATAAGTTTCCTAAGGAGGGGTGAAGCACTCCAGATTGAAAACAGAGCAGGTCAAAATTCCCATGCTAATCAGTTATGGAATTATGCCTGTGAATAGCCACTGCACTCAGTCTGGGTGACATAGTGAGACCCCATATCTTAAAAATATATAAAGAAAAAAAGTGTGTTTAGAAATATATTTTTCATTTTCAAAATCAGTACAAAAAGCTGGAGACCTTATCCATGGTACCTCCTTCTAGGTGAGTCTTTTAAAATATATCAGGAGACTGAATTTCCTGTCCATCTCAAACTAACACCCATAACAGTACTTGTTAGGTGCCACCACCTTTAACAGAAGGATCACATCAATTTATATAGGTCCAGCTAACACTAAAGCCAGAGATTCACATTTCTATCAAAGAAAATATTTGTGAGTAATTAGTTAGTGACTCTTGTTAGTTATTAATCATTAAGGCATCTCTTAAGGAGGAATGAAGTTAATTTTACCTGATTAATATACTAGATAATACTACTTACTCTCACTTGTATATGTTATTGTAGTGATTTGGGATTATGGATTCTAGATAACTTTACATTTTATATAAACTGATTTGTGTTTAATGGGTACACATTGTATTTATCTTGTACTTAATTTGTGCTTAATTTACTATACTGATTGTACTTATTTTGTACTTAATTAATTGTATTTCTTACCCAAAGGAACTTAGAATGGCATGTCAGATATTTTATTAATCCTCATTACCTTTCGATAAAGTGTCAAACATTGTCATGTTAATTGTGGCTTTGGGTACCCAAGGCAAAAAGAAGTTAGGTTATTTGTCATGGGTCAGTCAAGTCAGGCAGTCATTTACTCTGTACTCAAAAACCATTCCTGATATATGCCCAGTACACATCAGAGTAGGAAAAAGTAGAAAAATAAAACAGAACAGAAAGCATGCTTCAAGTTCCTGTGCCCTCTTTCTCTAGCAATATTCATGTGATGAATATTTATAACTTTACTAGTTAGGATAATGCTAGTTGTATTAGTTAGGGCAATGCTAACTGTTCTAAGTAGGTGCTAAAATGCATAAGGCCTTAAACACAATATAAATTTATTTCTTGCCTGTAAAATATCTTGAGTCATTTAAGGGGGAGTGGGAAGGAGAGGATGTACCAGTTATTCAGGGATCCAGGCTGATGGAGTCTGTGCAGTCTTCATCATTTAGCTTCCAAGGTCACTATGATGATTATCTCAGGGACCCAGGCTGACAGTGGCTCTGCAGTCTTCAGCACTTAGCTTCCAAGGTCGCTGTGATTATTTCTGTTTGGTGGCTGAAGGAGAGTGTAGTGGAGAAAGTTTGGGAAGTTCTATGAGCTGAGTCTGGATGTGGCACCCATCACTTCTCCTATCCTACTGGCTAGAACTCAGCCTTACAGCATTGGTAAGGTAGCGGGGCTTAGAAATTATAGTCCTGGCTGAACAGCTTATTTTGCCCAACTTTGTGCCATAAACAGGAAACAGCTTTGGGAACTGTTAACTGTCACTGCCTGATAGCCTGAGTCATAGTTAGGCTTTTCCGATTTTATCCTTTAGAGATTTTAACTTGTCCTGTCCTTTCCTACTGAGATCATCAAGGCAATGATTTGATGTCAGAGCAATCTGGGCTTTAATGAACAATAGTAGCCACACTGAGGGTCATGGTTTGCATGTGTTTGCTGCTTGATCAATTTCTGTTGTTTAAGTCTGACTTTTCTTAGCTTTAGCTGGTGCGAATTTAATGCCTAGATCTATGTAACTGGGATTCAAACTCACTCCAGTGATTCTGTGGAATTCCTAGGGCATTGCCGCCAACTCCACACTGGCTTGTATCCCTGTCTGTGTTTGCTGGTGGGCCCAGTGGTGTTTGTTGTGTATCATTTAAAATCTTTCATAAATAGCTGTTTCTTAGTAAAGCATCATCTCCTACTTTTTGCTGTTTATTGTTGGAAAGTCTCTTGGGAGCTGGAAAATAACAATTATTCACTTTGAAAAATGATTTGTTTTCTACTTTTAGCTCTGTTTTTTCCTCTTTCATATTATGCCTTCTAATGGCTGGAAGGTACCTTGAATGTGCCTTAAGCGTTTGCTTTGATGATACCAACAAGCCAAAAAGGAGTGTTGCCAGGATGTTGAATGGCTAGAAAAATATGTTATGGAAGAAAAACTCACCTCTCTGGAAGATGTCAATAACAATGGCTAATAAATTGAACATGTGTCGATATGAATGAGACACAAAGTAACCAGATGAAACATTATTTCTGAATGTGTCGGGGTGGGGGGGTGTTTCTGGATAAGATTAGTATTTGAATCAATGGACTCAGTATAGTAGACTGTCCTCACCCATGTAGGTGGACATCATCCAATGTATTGAGGATTGGAATAGAACAAAAAGTGGAAAAGGGAGGAATGTGCCCCTTTCCACCCTGCCTTACTGTTTGAGTTGCTCCTCCTCTTGGACTGAGACTGATACCATAGGCTCCCCTGGTACCTGGTCCTTCAGACTCAGACTGAATTACACCACAACCACCACCACCTGCTTTCCTGGGTCTCCAGCTTGCAGATGGCAGATACGACTTCCCAGCTTCCACAGTCATGTGAGCCAATGCTGCATAATAAATATTTCTGTCTCCCTCTCTCTTTATATATATCTTATTGATTCTATTTCTCTGAAGATCCATGACTAATACACCAGACAAAATGCTGAGCTTTCTACAGACATAATTTTATTTAATTTTCATAACCTTTGGAGATTGATATGTTATTCCTATTTGGTAAATGACAAATATGAGATAGAGTAGGGTTGAGTAACTTGTCTAGACTGCACCAGAAGCAAGTGGCAGTACTGTGAAAGAAACCATTATTTGTTTAGCTCGAAGTCTGTGTTTGCCAACATTTCAGTGTCCTGGCAATGGATTTCCATCCTCAACATTTCTATTTTCCATAGGCTCTCCATAAATACAATCTCCATGCCCCATTAGTACTCTTGGCAAATAAATGGTACACTAAATAAAAATAGATATTTCAAGACACTTTTCTTGATTGTCTTGTTCCTCCCTTTAAATTATATGCATTGAGAAAGGAGCAGGCTTTTTAGAATCCAGAGTACGTTTCCCACCAGATGAGCCACGATTTGCAGCTTCAACTACAGTACTTGACAGCATTGCTTAATAAAAAGATTCAAATCCACCTACAACTTTATATTCAAGAACAGATTATACCAGCCTTTAAAGGCAAATAGTATGAGAAAAATGATAATGTAACCATTCCCTGGTGTGTATTGATTAAATGTGAGCATTATGGTTTCATTATATCAGTTAATTTAGATTGGGATTAACTCAAGTTAGGTTTAATTTGGTACCACTGACAAAAAAAAATCAGAAATGTGAATAGGAAGAATAAATGACACATACCAGCCACAACAAAATTTTAAGGCCTGACATATCTTTAAAGACATTTTGACTTATTTTAATTTACTTAATATAGTATCCATCTGGAATGAGAGAGCTCTGACACTGTGTGTGACTCTGGGAAAGTTGTTCATCCTTTCTAAGCCTCAGTTTACTCATATTTAAAAATGGGAATAACAATAGTGTCTACCTCATAGGGTTGTTGTGAAGATTAAATGAGATAATGTATACAAAACACTTGGGGATCAGCTAACAATAGTAAGTGCTTGATCAATCTGCATGGTCTATGATAATAACAGAATATCACAGACTGGGTGGCCTGAACAACAGAATGTAATTTTCTCACCATTCTGGAGACTAGAAGTCCAAGATCAAGGTGCTGTTGGGGTGGGTTTCTGGCGAGACTTCTTCTTCTGGCTTGAAGACAGCTGTCTTCTTCTTGTGTTCTCACATGGCCTTTCCTCTCCGTGTGCCTGGAGAGAGAGAGAGAGAGAGCTCTCCAGTATCTTTTCTTCTTCTTAGAAAGACACCAGTACCATTGGATAAAGGCTCTACTCTTTTGACCTCTCTTAACCTTTATTATCTTCTTATAGACCCTATCTCCAAATACAGTCACATTCAGGTTTAAGGCTTCAACATATAACTTTGAGGGAGGAGGGAGACACAATTCAGAAGATAATGATGCTCAAAACAGTAAATTTAAAAATTATTTCATTGTATTATATAACCACTCAGTACACTGCTTTGTCTTGTGTGGATATGAGATCTTGTAAATGTTTTCAAAATTAAGTTCAATTGAGATTCCTTGAGGGAATCTCCAGAGCAAAAGTAGCTTAGGTATTGATCGGAGTTCCTTGTAGAGGGAGATATTAATTTGATCTCTGGAGACGTGGTGGTGGTGTGTATGCGGAGGGAGGGAACATCATCCAGAGAGCACACTACAAATAGAAGTAGCTTAAGTCTGGAAAATGTTCATTATAATCAAAACGTTAAGACATCTTGCATAATTAAGGCTCTTTCTTTAAAAAAAAAAACTAATGCTTCTTTCTTTTTCTTTCACTATTTTTCTGCTAATTAAAATTGAGTCAAAACTGTGAGTGTCCATTTTGGGTGAAATGGAAATCTGAAGTCCATGTTCAGTGAAATTAATTTTGTGTGTGTGTGTGTGTGTGTGTGTGTGTGTGTGTATGTGTGTGTGTGTTTGCATTCTGTACATTGCTGTCTATTTTCTGCCTCATCCCATTCCAAGCATCTGACAGGTGGTAAGAGTTCCTATCTTGAGGAATTAAGCATCTATTTTAAACTTCAATGCCTGAATTATTCATCTAAATTCTGGCATTTGGGGGTCATTTTGCTAACCACAAAAGATTGACAACATGGAGCAAATTTTAGCAAGACAACAATCTTTGTCTTCTTAGTCTAAGGAATTTTCAAAGTAAGTCTCAATCTTAAAAGAGCTCTTTCCAAGGCTTAGAAGTAACAAACTGTCTAAGAGGGGTAATGGCGGGGATGAGGGTAGAGGATGCAGATTTGTACTGCTGGACAGAGCCACCTGCATTTCCAGAATAACTTTGAAAGGGTTTTTGTCTCTGTTATTTTGGCAGGACATTAGTCATCATACTAAAGATCTGGTATTTACCAGATCCTTTTAAACAAATAATCTGGAAGCAACAGGAGGAAATCTGTAATAACTTATAATAAGCTCCTAATTTAGAGCTGTTTAGATTTCTGACAGTATGCCTGAAATGAATGACGTTTATATGAAGTTCAAGACTTCTACAAGCAAATCTGCTCCCAACACTCAGAAACCAAAACCGAGGATTTCATGTCACATTTTAAGAACAGTATCTTGACAGTTGGTCTATAGCTTTATAGAGGGCTTATGGGGAAAAGACGACTCTGAGGAAATGACTCTTCTCCCCAGAGCTAATGTTTCTGTTACATTGGCTTCAAGACAAGTGAATCCAGATCCATGCTGAGAATTTGGATAAAACAATGAGTAGAAAATGTGACCTCTAATTTTCGTAGCATATAAATGAGGTAAGATAGCATGACCTGACTGAAGGCATCAGGACTACACAATGAAGTGTTGTGAAATGTGAACGCAGAACTTATTTCAAGAGCTTTATCAAGCCAGAGAGGCAAAGATCACTGTGGACTGAAATGGAAAAGTTGAACTTCAGCTAAGTTTTTTATTCATTCAACAATATTTGTCAACTACCTTCTGCATACTGATCATTGAGCTAAGTGGGGGATAGTAATAAAGAAGATAAGGTTCCTAACCTAAAAAAGCTTGTGTCCAGAGAGACATTAAACAATTAAAAAGAGTTACAGATTAGGAAAAGGGCAATGAGGGAAATAAAAAAATTTACAGAGTACAAAAGAGAGGCAAGCAATACTTTAGACAGTGTGGCCAGGGAGGGTCTCTATTAGGAGGTGATATTTTAGTTCCTATTGGTTGATAGGAAAGATCTAGTCATAAGGGCATTCAGGGAAAGAGCCCTGTTAAATAGAAAACCACCCATGTGAAGGGCAAGGGTAATGAAGCCACAGGTGACTGAGCAGATGGAGAGTTACAGGAGACCACCTAGGATAACTGATGCTGAGGGGATGGTGGGGGTGTGTGGGGATGAGTGTAGGGTAGAGAAGGGGTAATTTTTGTTACTGTAGAGGCAGGTTAGGTAACACGCTCAGAGCTTCTTGAAGCACATCGAATACAGTGAAACCAAAAGCTGGCTGTGGTCATCACCTGATCATTCACAGAGCACTCTCAGACCTGGGAATCCAGGTCTCTATTCTTCTTTGTTCCTTCCAAAGAGTTTTCATCTTTCCCATCTCTAGAAGAAGAGGAGCAATTTACTGTTACAAGGTTTGCTTATCATTAAAATGTAAAATGTGCCTCCTAAGACAGTGAATGTCTGTGTGTGCATGCATATGTGTGTAATGATCTTGCACCTCTGAAGTCTGACTTGGGGTGGGGCCCAGCTTCCTTCCCTTGCCTCCTGCCATTTGCCTATGTGTCAGTTGAGATCTGCCAGAGCCTCTCCTTAATGGTTCCCGGGCTGTGCTTGGGGCCATGAAGCCAGGGCAGATTTTTCCATAGGGGCTCATCACTGGAAGTCCTTTCTCTTGCTGCTCTGTGAAAGTATGACTTTGTTTTAGTATTTCTGGCTCCTATTCCTGGGAAACCATTGTGAAGGGCTTTTGTCATAGCACTCAGTGCTGGCCCACCCAAATCGGCATTGCATCATTGGAAATTCTGCCCCTGAATCAAGGGTGGTGTATTATTTCAGATAGGTCATTAACGGACAGATTCCCTCGTTTCCCTCACAGTGCTGTCTTGGGTAGAATGTCACTTTGGTCTGTGTTTATCTGTAAACAGCCTCAGGCTCTGACGTAAAAGAAAGCCTTGTGCCCATTAGACTATGCAGGAGTAGGCCCACATATCCTTCATAGCTTACCCTGGAAAGAGATCTTGGTACATTTTTCTGCACAGACCACAATCTCTGCTTGCAGACAAATTGCTTCTCAGACAGCCTTCCTACAAGTCAATGTGCATCTCAGGAAAAAATCCATTGTTGTTTTGATTTTTCCTAAATGAAAGAAGAGCAAAAATAAAAGATATGCCAAATATTTATAAAAAGTAACTTCTTCTTGATAAAATCTTTAGAAAATAAGCCCTAAAGATAAGAAGTGGTAAATCATCTTATCTCTCTAACTCATAAAAAAGGGGACATGCTAATGTTATCATGGCACTAGACACAAATATAAACTTTTTCATTGATATTTAAAAAGATAAACATAAACACCAAATTCCAACTGTGAAAAGTCTAAAATATAACTATCTATACTCGGTATTTCAGGAAGGTCCATCTTTCTTGTCTCTATGCTTGGAAACGTAAAATATTTTCAATGAAAATTAAATTTATCACATTTTGATTATTTTGTTAGGGATATAGCTTCTCTGCAAATATTTACTTCTCACAGTGTCTTTTTAAATTTTGAGTTTGGAACACAGTATCACTTTGAACTATATACATGTCCTTCCTTTGAGGAACACCACATATTTGTGGGGCATTAGCACATCCTGGGAGTCAAGAATGAAGAGGGCATTCCATCTAACTTTTCAGGTGAGATTCAGTGAGGTGTTTATGACTCACCACAGCAATCGTCTGTGTAAGGAACAGAATTGGACCTGGCAATGTCCAGTCCAGGTCATCAGCCATTGGTCAAAGAGGAGCTGAGCAGTAAATGAGTGCAGCAAGCTCCATGGGGAGGGATGGATGGGGAAGGTGACCCAGGCTGTGACCATGCTGCCCTACTCAGCTCTGTATCGTCAATTACGACTTCCTGCTGGGCACCTGAGGCTGGAGGCAGCGTTACCTAAACTGCACCCAGTATTTAATAGAGTACACATGCTTTGCTCATCAATGGGAGATTACCGGATTACCTAGGATAAAAAAGGGAAGGTCACTGGATCAGCTGACACTAAGTCCAATTTAGGCTTTAAAACTATAACAACTTCTTGGCTTTTAAATAAGCCTATCAGCAACTTTTTCTCTCTCAAGGCTAAAACCACCTTTTCAAGGGCTTCTCAAAGTTAGAAGGCAATGAAATTTCAAGTGTTCCTAAGAGTTTGCAGTGGGTAGGTATTCAAGTTTCAATTTCCCTGCTTGTAAAATCAGGATAGTAATATCTACTTCTTAGGGTTACTGATGGATTCAGGTAAGAAAACTCATAATACTGCCTAGGATATAGTGAAACTTCAGTAAAATTAGTGATTATATTATGTACCAGGAATATTTGATTTTATTTTTAATTTTTAAATTTTTTCTTTCAACTTTTAAGTCCCAGGGTACCATCTGTAGGATGTGCAGGTTTGTCACAGAGGTAAACATGTGCCATGGTGGTTTGTTGCACAGAAAATCCATCACCTAGATATGAAGTCCAGCATCCATTCACTATTATTCCTGATGCTTTCCCATCCCCTGCCCCTCTGACAGTCCCCAGTGTGTGTTGTTCCGCATGATGTGTCCATGTGTTCTCATCGCTGATCTTGCAGTTGAAGTGAGAACATGCATTGTTTGGTTTTCTGTTCCTGTGTTAGTTTGCTGAGGATAATGGCTTCCAGCTCTATCAATGTTTCTGCAAAGGACATGATCTCATTCCTTTCTATGGCTGCATAGTATTCCACAGTATATATGTACCACATTTTCCTTATTCAATCTATCCCTGATGGGCATATGGGTTGACTCCCTGTCTTTGCTATTGTGAATAGTGCTGCAATGAACATATGTGTCCACGTATCTTCGTAATAGAATGATTTATATTCCTTTGGCTATATACCCAGTAATGGGATTTCTGAGTCAAATTGTATGACTGCCTCTAGATCTTTGAGGAATCACCACACTGTCTTCCACAATGGTTGAACTAATTTACATTCCCACCACAGTGTAAAATTGTTTCTTTTTCTCTGCAACCTTGTCAGCATCTGTTGTTTCTCGATTTTTTAATAATTGCCATTCTGACTGGCATGAGATGGTATATCATTGTGGTTTTAATTTGCATTTCTCTAATCATCAATGATGTTGATCTTTTTTTTCATACATTTGTTGGCTGCATGAATGTCTTCTTTTGAGAAGCATCGGTTCATGTCTTTTTCTCACTTTTTACTGGGATTGTTCTTTTCTTGCAAATGTACTTGAGTTCCTTGTAGACTGGATATTAGACCTTTGTGAGATATATTCGGTGCATCTAATACATTGTCTCCTTTTTCTGGAAATATGAATGTTTTCTCAATATACTTTAAGTTCTGGTGTACATGTGCAGAACATTCAGGTTTGTTACATAGGTATACACATGCCATGGTGGTTTGCTGCATCTATTACCCCATCATCTACATTAGGTATTTCTCCTAATGCTAGCCCTCCCCTATGCCCCCACCTGCTGCTATCCTTCCCCTAGCCCTCTACCCCTCAACCAGCCCCAGTGTGTGATGTTCCCCTCCCTGTGTCCACATGTTCTCATTGCTCAACACCCACTTATAAGTGAGAACATGCAGTGTTTGGTTTTCTGTTCTTGTGTCAGTTTGTTGAAAATGATGGCTTCCAGCTTTATCCATGTCCCTACAAGGACATGAACTCATCCTTTTTTATGACTGCATAGTATTCTGTGGTGTATATGTGCCACATTTTCCTTGTCCAGTCTATCATTGATGGGCATTTCGGTTGGTTCCAAGTCTTTGCTATTGTGAACAGTGCCGCAATAAACATACGTGTATGTGTCTTTATGATAGAATGATTTATAATCCTTTGGGTTTATACCCAGTAATGGGATTGCTGGGTCAAATGGTATATCTATTTCTAGATTCTTGAGGAATGGCCACACTGTCTTTCACAATGGTTGAAGTAACTTACATACCCACCAATATTGCTAAAGAGTTCCTATTTCTCCACATCCTCTCTAGCATCTGTCTCCTGATTTTTTTTTTTTTTTTTTTTTGAGACAGAGTCTCACTCTGTCATCAGGCACCAGGCTGGAGTGCAGTGGCACGATCTCGGCTCATTGCAACCCCTGCCTCCCGGGTTCAAGCAGTTCTCCGGCCTCAGCCTCCCGAGTAGCTGGTACTAGAGGCGCACGCCACCACACCCAGCTAATTTTTGTATTTTTTTTAGTAGAGATGATTGCATTCTAACTGGCATGAGATGGTATCTCAATGTGGTTTTGATTTGCATTTCTTTAATGACCAGTGATGATGACCTTTTTTTCATATGTTTGTTTGCTGCATAAATGTCTTCTTTTGAGAAGTATCTGTTCATATCCTTTGCCCACTTTTTGATGGGATTGTTTGCTTTTTCTTGTAAATTAGTTCAAGTTCTTTGTAGATTCTGGATATTAGCCCTTTGTCAGATGGGCAGATTGCAAAATTTTTTTCCCATTCTGTTGGTTGCAGTTTCACTCTAATGATAGTTTCTTTTGCTGTGCAGATGCTCTTACGTTTAATTAGATCCTGTTTGTCAATGTTAGCTTTTGTTGCCATCGCTTTTGGTGTTTTAGTCACGAAGTCCTTGCCCATGCCTATGTCCTGAATGGTATTGCCTAGGTTTTCTTCTAGGGTATTTATGGTGTTAGGTCTTATGTTTAAATCTTTAATCCATCTGGATTTAATATTTGAAAAAAGTTTAAGGAAGGAATCCAGTTTCAGCTTTCTGCATAGGGCTAGCCAGTTTTCCCAACCCCATTTATTGAATAGGGAATCCTTTCCCCATTGCTTATTTTTGTCACAGGTTTGTCAAAAATCAGATGTTTGTAGATGTGTGGCATTTTCTGTGGCCTCTGTTCTGTTTCATTGATTTATATCTCTGTTTTGGTACCAGTTGCTGTTTTGATTACTGTAGCTTTGTAGCGTAGTTTGAAGTAGTTTTCTAAGAAATTGAACTTGGTACCATTTAAATTGTTGTAGACCATGCTATAAACAGATAACCATATAAGGCAAAAAATATTTATTGAGGCCTTATTATGTTTACTCTGTGTCAGGCATAGTTCCTGGTGCTAGAGCTACAACTACAAAGACACCAGAACAGGTTTTTGCTCCAATACAATGTAAACTCTTGTGAAAGAGATAGACTAAACAACAAAAGAGAGATATGTAATATAAGGAAATAATAAATGATCAGAGAAAAAATCAGGACAGAAACTGGTAAAGATGGGGGTTGTCTCTGATAGAGTAGCTGAACAAAGCCTCCACCCAAGTGGTATTTAGATCAAGACTAGAATAAATAGAGGGAGACAAGCATTTGATGATCAGTGTTCAAGACCAAGGTTAGATTAACATCAAAGTTCTTCAGGTAGAAAAGAAGCTTTGAGTTTTCAAGGAAAAGGGAGAAAGCCTCAAAGTTTTTGTTCACCTCTACTGCCACAACAGTTTCCTAACTGATCTTCTTGCTTTGCTTCTTACTATGTTCAACTCCCCAAGCAGCAACCAGAGGGCTTTAAAGAAAAACTCAAAAAACTTAGATCACGTTATTTCCCAGATCACAGCATTACAGCACTTTCTCACCCCATTTAGAAAAAAGTACAGATTTCTCAGGTGGCTTTCAAGGATACTCAAGAACATCTGGCTGCTGCCTATCTTTCCACTGCCATGCTCAGCTCATCCGTAGGAAGGAGTGAGAGGAGCATGTTTCGATGCCGATTAGGAGGCTGTGGTAGTAGTCAAGGTGAGAATTGAAGGCTTGATTAGTAGTGTTGGGGGCAGGGGGGCAAAGCGGTTAGACTGGGGATATATTTAAGGGAAATGCTGATAGTACTTGAGGAAGGATTGGCTGTAGGCTCTGGCTTTATTTCTCCTCGGCTTCTCCAAGTTGCCAAGAGCTGTTAATGGCTACTCCTAACTAGGGCCTTCTGTTTCTCTGGAGGCATTATTCTTCTGTAGCAAACTGAAAGGCTACACATGTAAAACTTTATTTTTTAGACAATCAAAATTGTCCCATGAAATTTCATCTAGGCATGGCTTCAGAATTGAAGCCAATTCTCCAGAGCTAGAGTGAAACCTTAGCTCTATCGGGTGGACATTCTGCCAGTGGGTCATTTAGGGTTCTGAAAGGAGGGGTAAAATGGAAAAAGAGATAAATGTCAAATTACCATTATGAGCATTATTTATACATCACTGTTTGGACACAGCTTTCATTGACACTATTGGCTGAAAAAGAGTTCTGAATCATCTATGAGTCCATTATTTCTACTATGGAACTCATTTTACAAGGTTGAGACAATTAAAGGATGGGAATGTATTTTGCAAACAACATATGCCCTGGGCTGGTAATGACTTCCAAGGCGCCGTCTGATCTGGCTCCCATTCCTCCTTTGCCTTCCCCACTCTTACTTCCTCACTCTACTCCATACATATTGTTCTCATTGCCATTTATAGAACATGCCTCCTTAAGCATTTTGCTCTCCTTCCACAGGCTAACTCACTCACTTCCTTCTAGTGCTTCCGGAATGCCACCCTCTCAGTAAGTTTACTGAGAAGTTTACTCTGACCATTCTATTTAAATTGCACCCAGCTCCCCACACCTGCCCTTAATCCTGTTCCCCGTCAAACAGGTCTATGCATTCTAAACTACTACATCATTTATTTGCATTTTTTTTCTTGTTTGTCTCACTAGGATGAAGCTCTATGAGGGCAAAGATTTTTAATCTGTTTGGCTCTCTAACACAGCCCAAGCACCTAGAACAGTGGCTGCCACATAGTAAGCACTCAATAAGTATTTGTTGAATGAATCAATAAAGTTATTATTTTTGTTGTAAATGGTCAGGTGGGGTGTAGAATGAAGGAAACAGCAGGATGAAGATCCGAGCTGTATGCCTACCACAGATTCAGATATAACCAAATGTTGTTTATGGACCAGGATATGCTCTGAGAAAGGCATCCTTTGGTGAGATCATTGCTATGCAAATGTCACAGAATGTACTTACACATAGATGGTGTAGCCAACTATACACCTAGCCTACATGGTATACAGTCTATTGCTCCTAGCCTACAAACCAGTACAGCATGCTACTGTACTGAATACGGTAAGTAATTGTAATTAACACACAAATACTTACAATGTAGAAAAACATTGAAAAATATTTGTGTATCCAAACATAGAAAAGGTACAGGAAAAATATGGTACAAAAGATAAAAATGGGTACTTACTATGAACGGAACTTGCAGGCCAAGAAGTTGCTCTGGGTGAGTCAATGAGCAAGTGGTGACTGAATTGAAGGCCTAGGACATTATACTACTATAGACTTTATAAATATTGTACACTTAGGCTAAACTAAATTTATTTATAACATTTTCTTTCTTCAATAATAAATCAGCCTTAGCTTACTGTAATGTTTTACTTTATAAACTTTAAAATTTTTTAAGCTTTTGAAACACAGATTAAAACACTGTACAACTGCACAAAATTTTTTTTGTTTATATCCTTATTCCATAAACTTTTTTATTTTTAAACATATTTTTTTTAATTTTCAAATTTTTTTGTTGAAAACTAAGACTCACAAACATACACCCACACACACATATTAGCCTAGGTCTACACAGAGTCAGGATTATAAATATCACTGTCTTCTACCTCCACACCCTGTCCCACTGGAAGGAATTCAGGGCCAATAACACGCATGTAGCTGTCATTCCCTAAGATAACAATACCTTCTTCTGGAATACCTACTGAAGGGACTGCCTGAGGCTATTTTACTATTGATTTATTTCTTAATAAGTAGAAGGAGTACACTCTAGAGTAACAATAAAAAGGGCAGTGTGGTAAATATATTAACCAATAGCATAGTCATTTATTATCATTATCAAGTATTATGTACTGTACATAATTGCATATGCTATGACTGGCAGCACGGTGGGTTTGTTTACACCAGCATCACCACAAACATGCATGTAATGCATTGTGCTGAGACATTACGACAGCTACCAGGTCTCTAGGCGATAAGAATTTTTCAGCTCCTTATAGTCGTATGGGACCACTATCACATATGCAGCCTGCTGTTGACAAAAACATTGTTATGCGGCATGTGACTGTCTATATTCCCATGAGTAGTCTTCCTAAGACCAAAAACACCTTCATGGGAAGGAGAAATGGCTGGGTAGAGCTACCTAGCTGATCCTCAGCCTCCCAGCCTTAACTTGCTAGGACCTAAGGATCACCCTCAAGCCTTGCTACAATGTTCTAAATGAGGAAGTAACTCATCCTGGAGAGAAATGTCTAAAACAAATGCATCAAAGGGAGCTGACACCCTTATTGCTTCTGACCCCTTCCACTTTGGACCAAGGCAAGTGTCCTAGGAGATAGGGCTGGAAAAATAGTAGGGCTAATAAAAAACCAAGTTACAAGGCAGCACTGTTCTGTGGCCTAATAATAGGGTGTGATGTTGTCAGGGGAGAATATTTCCCTACACACTCATGTCACTTTGGGAAATACTGGCAGGTCAAGGAAAAATGGCCTCATAGGAAAATAGCAGAGTAGAGGCTCCAAGAATTTCTTCTGGTGGCTGTGTCTTAAGGAGGGCTGCAAGGTATTGATTATGCAGTTGTACAAGGATTCTCCCCTGGGGCTACAGTGTCATTGCTAGGAGTGGAAGGATTTAGACTGAACAGTCCACCAGCCACCTAACTGGTGTGGGGGAAGATTCAAAAACTGGTATATTATTTGCTCTAATAACTGGTATATTATTTGATATAAACCACCTAACTGGTGTGGGGAAGATTAAAAAACTGGTATATTTTTGTGGCTAGGGCTTTGTTATATCAAGAATGGTGTGCTCTGAGGAAAGTCCCATTGGGTCATGCTTATTGCTGTTGGTCACTGTCAGAATGGGGAGATAATAAAAGTGTCCTGAACCCACTTACAATAAAGGATTTCCAAGCCAAGGAAGGCCTTTCCAAGGTCTATATCACATAGCTCCTGCTTCTCTATTAATATGCAGCACTGGAGGAAATGAGCTCCTTTCCTGATGGGTGTGGTTAGGATTTCTGGTTACTCTGCAAGAAGAACAATCCAAAATCCCATGGACTTGAAAATTCCAAGAAAGAATCAAGGGTAGGATGGTATGGTGGTGGTCTTCCTACTGAACTGTGGAAATCACAGTTGCAAACTCAGGCTGGTGGCACTAAAAGGAAGAAAAAAGAATTAAGAAGCTCAATTTCTTGGAGGTTTCTCATCTTTTCCTTTTCCAGACTGCCTGAAAATAATACTGAAAGCAACCCTCTCGCTAGAACTTTGCCACCTTTGTTCCTTCCGGAGAAACTAAAGAAGTAGTGAGGCAGGAGCCAACATTGTTTGGGATTTCTGAATGTAATACAACTGAAGTAAAACTGCATTCTTCCTTTAGTCCCCTGAAGAAAAACCCTGAAAGTGAAATAAATAGAGAAATGAAAAATACTGGAAACTTAACCCTTTCTCGAATGTTCAGGCAGAAAATTAGAGATTACTTCTAGACTGCAGGTGGGAGAACCCCAAAATTTGTTTAGTTATTTTAAAAAATAAATACTAATTTATTTTGAGCTGCTATAAGCTAAAAAGAACAAGTGCCAAATCTAACTGACATTGAAAAAGAATGAAAGAAAGAAAAAACCCTGCCAGTCCCTATTAGTTCTAGTACCTTTCCCTCTTCTTGCCACAATACTTTTGCCTGATTGGCATTGTATCAGTGTAAGTGACGTCATTGAAATGCAAACTAGCAGCATGAGAAAAATGCCAAGTTTCCTTGGAGGATCATGAGCCCCAAAGTTGTGCAGTTTTCTGAAGAATGTCAGGAAAGGGAGACTGAATATTGCAGAAAGACCCCCTTCAAAATCACAGGAAACAAATTCTTTGAATTAGGAAGGACTAGTTATCTGATGGATATAAATTTTGTGAGGCTTCATATATTTCCATTTGTTGACAAAGAGAATACTATTTCCCTAGGGTACCCTAAACTGTTAATGGAGCAACACAGGTATAAATAAGTATATGAATAAAAATACAAACTTTCTTTTTTGTTTCTTCCCCTGGCAACAACAGCATGCTTGGCTGTTGAGTTGGCTCTTGGGTCACAGTTGAATAGCATTTCCTTTTTGTCCTTTGGAACTAAAAATTTGACCTGTGAGCAGTAGTTCCCAACCCTGGAAGATCTGCTGGATTACTTTGGGGATAGCTTTTGAAAACTGTAACCATTGTGTTCCACCTTAGACCTGCTGGGGGAATGAGAGTGAGGCACAGACATCTGTGTCTTAAAAAGCTTCTCAAGTGACTCTAGGGAAATCCAAGTGTCTAAATGTCTAGAGGTGCCATGGAAGGGCAGGCTAGTTCAAGGGACCTCTCTGAGATGCTAGAAATACTTCTGTAGAATGTGGGGTGTGTGTGTGTGTGTGTGTGTGTGTGTGTGTGTGTGTGCGTGCGTGTGTGTGTGTTTACAGAGAAGTGAGAAGAAAGAAGAATGGAAAGTAGTCAGTTATGTCCTGGGATGTATAGAAGAAAGATAAAACTTTACCTTGCACCTCACAGAAGTCCTTACGAAACAATTACCATTTCAAAAATCTCTCTCTCTCTCTCCGTTTTTGTTTTGAGAGAGAGAGAATCTCATTCTGCACCCAGGCTGGAGTGCAATGGCGTGACCTAAGCTCACTGCAGCTTCCGCCTCCCAGGTTAAAGTGATTCTCCTGCCTCAGTCTCCTGAGTAGCTGGGAGTACATGCGCCTATCACCAGGCCTGGCTAATTTTTGCATTTTTTAGTAGAGATGGAGTTTTACCCTGTTGCTCAGGCTGATCTTGAACTCCTGACCTCAGTTGATCCATCTGCCTCGGCTTCCTAAAGTGCTAGGATTACAAGCATGAGCCACTGCACCGGTCCCCATTTCAGAAATCTCTTGATTCTGGACTTGATATGAGAAAGAAGGAAAGGAAACCCAAGTAGCTTTTATGGAATGCCTACAATGCATCTAATACTATGCTAGGTATATGAGTTCATTCATTTATTAATTCAGTCATGAAGCACATCCTTCATGCAAAGTACTGTGCTAGCTATTGAGGTTACAAACACAAAAAAGACAGTCCTTATCTCTAAGGAGCCCACAGGTAATTGCTACCCAGAGAAACATATGCTATGATGAAAGGTGCTTGGGAGACTTTGGAAGCAGCTCTCGACTCAGACTATATGGGATGAGAGGGTGAGTCTAGGAAAATTTCCAAGAAGAGGTGGCACTTAGACTAAATCTTAAGTAATTTTGATTCTCGTATTTACTGCTGCAAATAGTGTAGTATGGTTTGGTAGAGAAAGCTAGAGAAAAGGATAGAAAGGGGCCGGGGTAGGGGGAGGAGCCAGAGATGAGACTGGAGAGGCAGGTGTGCTGGAACCAGGTAATAAGTTGCCTTAACTTTTTCCCCAGATGCAGAAGGAGATACTAGAGTCAAAGCAGGCAATGACAGGCTGAGAAAGCACAGTATGGTGGCAGCAAAGGGAACACATTAGGAAATGGTGAGGCTGGGCATGGGAGCCTGATAATCTGAGATGAAGCAGTGGAAATGAGAATAGAGAGGAAGGAGTTGATGAGAGTTGGTGATCAGTTGTTTGTGGATAGGAAAAAAGAGGAGAAGTCAAGAATAGTGTCTAAGTTTCTTTTTCGGCAGCTGGATGAATCATGGTGCCATTCATCATTTATCATTTGCTTTAATATAGTTCTTTGTTTTGCCTTTATAATAAACTTATGCCTTATTTATTATATCTATCATCTATCTATCTATCTATCTATCTAGGGGCAGGGTCTTGCTCTGTTGCCAAGCTGGAGTGCAGTGGCATGATCATAGCTCAATGTAGCCTTGAACTCCTGGGCTTAAGCAATCCTCCTGCCTCACTCTCCTGAGTACCTGGGACTACAGGCATGCCACCATGCCCAGGTAATGTTTTAATTTTTGTTTTGTGTAGAGATGGGGTCTTTCTTTGTTGCCCACGCTAATCTTGAACTACTGGCCTCAAGTGATTCTCTCACCTCAGCCTCCCAAAGCACTGGGATTACAGGCATGAGCCAACATGCCTAGCCCCTTATGCCATTTTTCATACAGATAGGAAAGTTCTGAGAGATCAAACAGAAAAAAAGGAGGAAAGTTCCAGCTCTCCAGCTTGTACATTGGGAGCTAGGATCCAAATTCAGGTCAGCTCGATTTCTCAGAGGATGCCTTCAACGCCCCAGGCAAAAGTGAAACTTAAGGCTAAACAGAAAGAAAATGTCTCTGAGTAGGCTACATTCACAATAGAAACAAGATGAGCTAAGATTGGAAAAGTAGAATACCAACACTTGAAATGTATTCTTGACTGTAGTTAGCATGGTGAGATATGACCTCCTTTTTGACAAGGTAGTCAATGGTTTTTTTTTTTTTCCCCAATGCTGTGCAACCTTTTTATATCTCAGTGATAGCAAATAAAATTGAACCAAGATTTTAAAAAAGAAAATAAGTTGCTGTTAAAAATGTCCTTATAAAAAAAAGGTAAAATGAAGCCTCTTAACCTTTGCTTCAGAGGTTTGCTTATTCCGTCTCTGGAAATAATTTGTTTAAAAACAATCATCATCGATGATAGACTAGAGAAGGAAAATGTGGCACATATACACCATGGAATATTATGCAGCCATCAAAAATGATGAGTTCGTGTCCTTTGTAGGGACATGGGTGAACCTGGAAGCCATCATTCTCAGCAAACTGACACAGGAGCAGAAAATCAAACACTGCATGTTCTCACTCATAGGTGGGTGTTGAACAATGAGAACACATGGACACAGGGAGGGGAGCACTACACACTGGGGTCTGTTGGAGGGAAATAGGGGAGGGAAAGCGGGAGGTCGGGAGTTGGGGAGGGGATGGCACGGGGAGAAATGCCAGATATAGGTGAAGAGGAGGAAGGCAGCAAATCAGACTGCCACGTGTATACCTATGCAACAATCTTGCATGTTCTTCACATGTACCCCAAAACCTAAAATGCAATAAATAAATAAATAAATAAATAAAAACAATCATCTCACTGGGGTAGTTTAATAAATATTTAAAAATTTTTGATGGAAAACTAGATTTTTACCTAGAATCTTCTATTATAGTAATGAGACATGATACTTTAAAGGCAGTAACTTGTGTATCTGTGCTTTCTAAGTCAAAGGGTTATGCAGAAGACTCCATGATGTCAGGCCACTGACAATTATTCCGCCATTTAAATCTACCAGACCAATGTATAGCTCATCCCTGTAGCCCCCAGGTACACATTTGGCTGTTTCATGTTATGGTCTAACACTGAATTTCTGCTGTTTCTTTGGCCAACACTGAATTTAGTCTATGTGTCTACTATCTTTGAAATTACTTTTGCCTTTCAGTTTTGGGGAAACAGCTTCCTTTTTAGTAGAATAGGATATTGCTCCTTTGTAATAATCCTAGGATCCACTTATCCATGCTTCGAGTTGGCTGCATACTAAAGAAAGGTTTAATTTAGATTTGCCTTCTGTATTTATTTCCCCTGAAACTTATCTTTATCCAACTCATCCAACTTGTCTCCCTAACCATACTTTCCCTCTTCCACTCAAAGAGAAAATCCCCATTCAAGAATTAAATTTGTTAGTTTGAACAGTTTGTTGGTTTGTCACTCAATTTCTTGAGGCTTCAACTTGCCAGGGCCTGCACTGGGGCTCCCAACACTTCAGTTTCCCCATATGTTGGATTGCCTTCACTCACCTTGAGAGATGACTGTGAGGCATAGCTCATAAATGTCATCATAAACTGCTCTGCAAAAGTATGTCTCAACGTCTGTGATTCCAGATTCAGAAGGGCTCAATTATGTGTATCTGGTCAAAAAAAAAAAAAAAAAAGGTAGAGGGTGGCCTTTTGATGCTGGACAGCATGGTGAGGAGCTGCCAATCTTCAAGTCTCCCATGGCGGTCTGAACTGCATTTGCTGCAGCTGTCCTTACTAGCAGCAAATGTTCTAGCATTCTCTCCTATTAACAGCAGTTGACAGTTCTGCAGGTAAGTTCTTTTTCTTTTACCGTAGTTAGTTGGTAATGTCCCTTTCCCCCATTCTCAGGAGGAGGAATTTTGAGACAGTAACTCCACCCTTCCATAGCAGGTCACATAAAATGCCTAGACGCTATCCTCCCCCCATGGGCAGCTGGCCTATTTATGCAAGAGAACAATAAGAAGATGGTTTCTTTGCTTCTATTTCTTTGGCAATGTGAGAGAAGGAGGTGGCTGAAGCCAGACACGTTGGCTCCACACACATGCCTGAGCCTCTTTCAAAGTCTCACCCTATTGAGTAACAAGAAGGCAACTGTCTCCATATTAACACCACCAATGACGATGTTGTAACTGGATTGGCTAGTTTTCTTCATTGAAACCTGGCTTAACGGGTGTGTCTCTGTGTCTGCAAAACATAAATGGAAAGAACTGAAAGGGAAAAGAGAGAAAAGTGAAATCACTCCTTTCTTGGCAAAGAAAACAAAAAGATTCCATTTTAATGAACAAAGCCAATTGCCACTATAGCTGAACAAGGAGCTATTAATAGTTTGAGACACTATCATTTAAATGTAGGGGTCTTTGAATCTGTAAAACTCAGCCACATGCAAATGGAACTATCCAGGTAACTGTTAATTTATCATTCAGGCCAAATGCACTTTCCACCTTTACTTTCAAATTCTTCTGCAGTGCTAGAGCTTCTGGCACACCTACTATTGCAGGAACTTTTCCGTCTCCTTATCTTTTTGCTGGCTAATCTGTTTACTTGAAATGCCCTTCCAGTCTTTTTATACCTGAGGAATACATAGTCACTTTCTAATTCCACTTCAAAATTCTTCCCTACCTCTTCTGCATCCCCATGCAGAACTGGTTACTCATGAGGAGCTCTATTTAAATTAAGATTAACATTGGCACATTTGATTACCCCTTGGGATTCTGACTTTCTCGAGTTTAGAAACTGTTTTTTTCATTTCTTTATTCTCAGTGCTTTTTGTGGTTCTGCACAGTAGCAGATATAAAATAAGCTTTGCTCTAGCCATATGGTGGAAACATTTAGTTGTCTGGATTTTAGTTATGATGATATCTGTTAATGATAAAATCTGATTTTTAACACATGCTCTGGATTTTTGGCTTCATTTGGTTTTCCTGTTATCATACAACCTAAGGGTGAATGCAAAGCATCTATATTGCTTCAAAAAAGTTGTACTCAAGTCAGCAATATCTTCCTTTTGAGTTTACATCTTACCATGTAGGTGAAGGGATGAATAGGTTCAGACATGGCTGAGAAAGCCAGCGTAGGTTGAAAACAAGGAAGAATGGGATCAAAAAAGAAAGGAGAGAGAGAGAAAAAAAGAGAGAAGGAGAAGGAAAGAAAGGAAAAGAAAAGAAAGAAAAGGAAGGGAGGAAGGAAAGAGTGAGTAAATCAACAAAACATACACAATAATTCATAATACTGATACCTGGAGATAACCACTGTTACCATATTCATTGACTCATTCACTCAAGAAATATTTGTTAAGGGGGATATACAAGATGGCCAAATAGGAACAGCTCCGGAGTGCAGTTCCCAGTGAGAATAGCACAGAGGGTGAGTGCTCACTGCATTTCCAAACAAGTTTTCACTGCCCACAGACCAGGAGATTCCCAGGCTGAAAAGCGGCATGAGTTTTCAGCGTGGTGGTTTCAGCTGGTGCAACATAGGCGCACAGAAACTCACACAAGTCTGGATGGCCATTTCGACTGGCGCCTGGAATGCCTGGGAGACAGAGCCACCCATTCAACCAAAAGGGAGGGGGCTGAGACAAGGAGCCAGGAGATCTGGTTTGGCGGGTAACACCCCCACAAAACAAGTAATCTGAAATGCTCTGGATTGAGACTTTCCCAGTGCAGCTGGACCCAGGAACATTCAACTCAGTGGAGGGAAGGGCGTCCCCCACTACTGAGGCAGTCCACCACTACCGAGGCAGTTCACACAGCAGCTGGGCAGAGCCTGTGGCAGCTCAGCAATGCCTCTGCTGGCAGACTGTGACTAGACTACTCCATGTAGGTCAGGACATCTATGAAAAAAGGCAGCAGCACAACAGGAACTTATAAATAAAGCCAAACTTCCTAGGACAGAGCACTTGGGAAAAGAAGTGGTTATGAGTTCTGCTGCAGCAGACTTAAAGGTACCTGCCCTGTAGCTCTGCACAGAACAGCAGAGCTCCCAGCACAGCACTTGGGCTCCTATAAGGGATAGACTGTCTCCTCAAGCAACGCCCCAACCCCTGTATACCCAAAGAGACACCTCATAAAGGAGAGCTCAGGCTGACATCTGGCAGGTACCCATCTGGGACGAGGATAGCAGAGGAAGAAATCGGTGGCAACCCTTGCTGTTCTGCAGCCCCCGCAGGTGATTCCCAGGAGAGCTGGGTCTGGAGTGGACCTCCAGTGGTCCTGCAGCAGAGGGGCCTGACTGTTTGAAGGAAAACTAAGCAGCAGAAAGAAATAGCTTCAACATCAACAAAAAGGATGTCCACTCAGAGACCCCATCTGAAAGTCACCAACTACAAAGACCACATGTAGATAAAACCACTAAGAGGGGAAGAAACCAGCACAAAAAGGATGAAAACACCAAAAATCAGAACGCCTCTCCTCCTCCAAGGGATCACAACTCCTCACCAGCTAGGGATCAAAGATGGATGGAGAATGAATCTGATGAATTGACCGAAACAGGCTTCAGAAGGTGGGTAATAACAAACTTCTCTAAGCTAAAAGAACATGTGCTAACCCAATTCAAAGAAACTAAGAGCCTAGAAAAAAGGTTAGATGAGACGCTAACTAGAATAAAGAGCTTAGAGAAGAATATAAATGACTTAATGCAGCTGAAAAACACAGCATGAGAACTTCGCAAAGCATATACAAGTCTTAATAGCCAAATTGACAATGCAGAAGAAAGGATATGAGATTGAAGATCAACTCAATGAAATAAAACGAGAAGGCAAGAATAGAGAAAAAGAGTGAAAAGAAATGAACAAAGCCTCCAAGAAATATGGGATTATGTGAAAAGACTTAACCAATGTTTGATAGGTATACCTGAATGTGATGGAGAGAATCAATCCAAGCTGGAAAACACTCTTCAGGATATTATCCAGGAGGACTTCCCCAACCTAGCAAGGCAGGCCAACATTCAAGTCCAGGAAATACAGAGAACACCACAAAGATATTCCTCAAGAGCAACTCCAAGGCATATGATTGTCAGATTCACCAGGGCTGAAATGAAGGAAAAAATGCAAAGAGCAGCAAGAAAGAAAGGTTGGGTTACCCACAAAGGGAAGCCCATCAGACTCACAGTGGATCTCTCGGCAGAAACCCTACAAGCCAGAAGACAGTGGGGGCCAATATTCAAAATCCTTAAAGAAAATAACTTTCAACCTAGAATTTCATATCCAGCCAAATTAAGCTTCATAAGCAAAGGAGAAAGAAAATCCTTTATGGATAAGCAATTGCTGAGAGATTTTGTCACCACCAGTCCTGCCCTACAAGAGCTCCTGAAAGAAGCACTAAACAGGGAAAGAAACAACGAGTACCAGCCACTCCAAACATTTACCAAATGGTAAAGACCATCGACACAATGAAGAAAATGTGTCAACCAATGGGAAAAATATCCAGCTAGCATCAAAATGACAGGATCAAATTCACACATAACAATATTAACCTTAAATGTAAATGGACTAAATGCCCCCTTCAAAAGACACATATTGGCAAATTGGATAAAAACTCAAACCCATCAGTGTGCTGTATTCAGGAAACCCATCTCACGTGTAAGGACACACAGAGGCTAAAAATAAAGGGATGGAGGAAGATTTATCAGGCAAATGGAGAGCAAAAAAAAGCAGGAGTTACAATCCTAGTCTCTGATAAAACGGACTTGAAACCAACAAAGATCAAAAGAGACAAAGAAGGGCATTACATAATGGTAAAAGGATCAATGCATCAAGAAGAACTAATGATCCTAAATATATACACACCCAATACAGGAGGATCCAGGTACATAAAGCAAGTTCTTAATGACCTACAAAGAGACTTAGACTCCCACACAATAATAGTGGCAGACTCTAACACTCCACTGTCAATACTAGAGAGATCAATGAGGCAGAAAATTAACATGGATATCCAGGACTTGAAATCAGATCTGGACCAAGCAGACCTAATAGACATCTACAGAAATCTCCATCCTAAATCCACAGATTATACATTCTTCTCAGCACCGCATGGCACCTACTCTAAAATTGACCACATAACTGGAAGTAAATCACTCCTCAGAAAATGCAAAAGAACAGAAATCATAAAAAACAGTCTCTCAGACAACAGTGCAATCAAATTAGAACTCAGAATTAAGAAACTAACTCAGAACTGCACAACTTCATGGAAATTGAACAACTGGCTCCTGAATGTTGACTGGATAAACAATGAAATGAAGGCAGAAATAAAGATGTTCTTTGAAACCAATGAGAATGAAGACACAACGTACCAGAATCTCTGGGACACATTTAAAGCAGTGTCTAGAGGGAAATTTGTAGCTATAAATGCCCACCAGAGAAGTGAGGAAAGATCTAAAATCAACATCAACACCCTATTGTCAAAATTGAACGAGCTGGAGGAGGAAGATAAAAAAAA
>NW_016107352.1:3686424-3695057 GCF_001604975.1 Cebus imitator | reverse complement strand
AAAAAAAAGAAACTCAAAAGCTAGCAGAATACAAGAAATAACTAAGATCAGAGCAGAACTGAAGGAGATAGAGACACAAAAAAACCCTTGAAAAAATCAATAAATCCAGGAGCTGGTTTTTTGAAAAGATCAGCAAAATAGACCACTAGCCACATTAATAAAAAATAATACAAAGGGAGAAGAATCAAATAGATGCAATAAAAAATGATAAAGGGGATATCACCACTGACTCCACAGAAATACAAATTACAATCAGAGATTACTACAAACAACTCTATGCACATAAGCCATTAAACCTGGGAGAAATGGACAAATTCCTGGACACTTGCACCCTCCCAAGCCTAAACCAGGAAGAAGTTGAAACCCTGAATAGACCAATAACAAGGACTGAAGTTGGGGCAGCAATTAATAGCCTACCAAGCAAAAAAAGTCCAGGTCCAGATGGGTTCATGGCTGAATTCTACCAGGTGTACAAAGAGGAGCTGGAATCACTCCTTCTGAAATTATTCCAAACAACCTAAAAAGAGGGAATCCTTCTCAAATAATTTTATGAGACCAACATCATCCTGATACCAAAACCCAGCAGAGAATCAACAAAAAATGAAAACTTCAGGCCAATATCCATGATGAACATAGATGCAAAAATCTTCAATAAAATACTGGGAAACCGATTGCAACAGCGCATCAAAAAGCTTATTTATCATGATCAAGCAGGCTTCATTCCGGGGATACAAGGCTGGTTCAACATACGCAAGTCTATAAACAGAATCCACCACATAAATAGAACCAAAGACAAAAACCACATGATTATTTCAATAGATGCAGAGAAGGCCTTCAACAAACTTCAACAGCCCTTTATCCTAAAGGCTCTCAATAAACTAGGTATCAAAGGAACATGTCTCAAAATAATAAAAGCTATTTACGATAAACCTACAGCCAATATCATACTGAATGGGCAAAAACTGGAAGCATTCCTTTTGAAATCTGGCACTAGACAAGGATGCCCTCTCTCACCACTCTTATTCAATATAGTATTGAAAGTTCTAGCCAGAGCAATTAGGCAAGGAAAAAAAAACCCACAAAGATATTCAGTTAGGAAAAGAGGAAGTCAAATTGTCTCTATTTGCTGATGGCATGATTGTATATTTAGAAGAACCTATCATCTCAGCTCCAAATCTCCTTAAACTGATAAGCAACTTCAGCAAAGTCTCAGGATGCAAAATCAATGTGCAAAAATCACAAGTACTTCTATACACCAATAACAGACTAACAGAGAGCCAAATCATGAATGAACTCCCATGCACAGTTGCTACAAAGAGAATAAAATACCTAGGAATACAACTAACAAAGGATGTAAAGGGCCTCTTCAAGGAGAACTACAAACCACTGCTCAAGGAAATAAGAGAGGACACAAACAGATGGAGAAACATTCCATGCTCATGGTTAGGAAGAATCAATCTCGTGAAAATAGCTGTACTGCCCAAGGTAATTTATAGATTCAACACTATCCGCATCAAGCTACCAATGACCTTCTTCACAGAACTGGAAAAAAAAACCACCTTAAACTTCAGATGGAACCAAAAGAGAGCCCACTTAGCCAAGACAATCCTAAGCAAAAAGAACAAAGCCTGAGGCATCACACTACCTGATTTCAAACTATACTACAAAGCTACAGTAATCAAAACAGCATGGTACTGGTACCAAAACAGACATATAGACCAATGGAACCGAACAGAGGCCTTGGAGGCAATGCCACACATCTACAACCATCTGATCTTTGACAAACCTGATGAAAACAAGCAATAGGGAAAGGACTCTATGTTTAATAAATGGTGTTGGGAAAACTGGCTAACAGTGTGCAGAAAGCAGAAACTGGACCCCTTCCTGACACCTTATACTAAAATTAACTCCAGATGAATTAAAGACTTAAACATAAGACCTAACACCATAAAAATCCTAGTAGAAAACCTAGGCAAAACGATTCAGGACACAGGCATAAGCAAGGACTTCATGACTAAAACACCAAAAGCATTGGCAACAAAAGCCAAAATAGACAAATGAGATCTAATTAAACTCCAGAGCTTCTGTACAGCAAAAGCAACAATTATTAGAGTGAACCGGCAACCAACAGAATGGGAAAAAATTTTTGCAATCTACCCATCTGACAAAGAGCTAATATCCAGAATCCACAAGGAACCAAAAGAGACTTACTAGAAAAAGAAACAAACAAACCCATACAAAAGTGGGAGAAGGATATGAACAGATACTTTTCAAAAGAAGATATATATGAGGCCAACAAGCATATGAAAAAATGCTCATCATCACTGATTATTACAGAAATGGAAATAGGAACACTTTTACACTGTTGGTGGGAGTGTAAACTAGTTCAATCATTGTGGAAGATGTGTGGCAATTCCTCAAGGACTTAGAAATAGAAATTACATTTGACCCAGCAATTACATTACTGGGTATATACCCAAAGGATTATAAATCATTCTATTATAAAGACACATGCACACGTATGTTCATAGCAGCACTGTTTGCAATAGCAAAGACCTGGAACCAACCCAAATGCCCATTGATGTTAGAGTGGGCAAAGAAAATGTGGCACATATACACCATGGAATATTATGCAGCCAAAAAAAGTGATGAGCTTGTGTCCTTTGTAGGGACATGGATGACTCTGGAAACTATCATTCTCAGCAAACTGACACAAGAACAGAAAATCAAACACCACATGTTCTCACTCATAGGCAGGTTTTGAACAATGAGAACACATGGACACAGGGAGGGGAGCATCACACACTGGGTTCTGTTGCAGGGGGCACTGGAAGGATAGCGGGAGGGTGGGGAGTTCAGGAAATAATAACATGGGGAGAAATGCCAGATGTAGGTGACAGGGGGATGGAGGCAGCAAACCACATTGCCATGTGTATACCTATGCAACAATCCTGCATGATCTGCACATGTACCCCAGAACCTAACATACAATAAAAAATATATATTTATTGGTATATAAACTTTATTTCCTGAATTGCATCTAGATGCCTATATCTACACATATGTATTTACAGGTATGAAAGAATAATCTTATTGTACTGTGCTTTGAACATTTCTTTTTAGGCCAATCTGTTCTATGGATTACCATTATTTATTTTTAAAAATTCATTATTAGTAGATACTTTGGCTGTTTCTAATGTTTTGCTATTATAAACAAGGCTTTAAGAAACATTCTATAACTATTTCTTTGTCTGCTTGTCTAATTGTTTCCTTAGAAAAAAATTCTGAAAACATTCTGGCGAAAACTGCAACTTTGAAAAGTTTCGTTATATTTGGCTAATTTTTGCTCAGAAACACTGCAATCACTCTTTGGGGTGCCTTTTTCCTCCCATATTTTAACCAACCAAAGTATTACCATTCTTATAAGTTTTGCTGATCTGATATGTAAAAAATGACACATTATTTGAGTTTTCTTAATGACTGTGTTAAATATGACTGTTTGTTGTATATTTGTTTCTTCTTTCATGAATTGCCTATACATTTTTTTCTTATTTTAAAAATTTGAGTTTTTTCTTATTGATTTGGATTATATATTAAAGATATTAACCACACTATATAGTAAAGATATTCATAAGATGTTAACTTTTGCTTTTGTTTATTGTTTTTCACTTCTTCCATTTCTTGTTTAGCAGAGGAGAGCTTTCACAAAATATAATGTTGCTTTTTTTTTTTTCTGAAAACTTCTGATTCCTCTGAAAATGTGTACATTGAGAGCCATAAAAGTGATTTATCAAACTGAAGATCTGGATATAGAATATCAAAAAGCAATGTGACTATGCTTCTTTTCTAACTAAAGGACTTTATTTTTACCTTTATAGCCACTATTGGTACCATGAGGCATCATGTAAAAATATTAAAAAAAAAATAAATGTCTATATGACAAGGGTATCTTCTCACAGTTCCAATTCGTTGGATTTTTAAGAAACAAATTGTCATGACAAATAATTAACAGGTTTGGAAATAACCATTAATTTGCAGCTCTGAATTAAGAATGAATACTCAAGTAGTATTATAACCCAGGGAGAACAGTGGGCCCTTTCTGTAAATAAGAAAAGAGATAATTTTAGGGCACAGTCTTCCCCATCAGGCTTTAAGATAGCAGTAGATTTTTCTCTATTAATTTTCATCCAAATAAAATATTTCATCTCTATCGATACAAATTTGTTTAATAAATATTGTCCTCCATCCTAGTTCTTTGTTTTCTAGATGTGAACAATCCTTCAGCTAAATAAAATTATTACCAGCTTGAATATAGTTTCAATAAAAATAAGAGTTATTAGTAAGTATATATTGCATGTTTTGATCTTTTATTTTTTATTTTTATAAATTATTTTATTTTATAAATTATTTTATTTCTTTCTTGATAATTTAGAGGGACTATATTCAAACCAGTACAAATATTTCATATATAATACCTGGCCATTTTCTAACCAATTGAGTAATTTGTTGCAATAAGCCACCTCATGTCTTTCAGCAAGAAATACATTAAATTAGAATAGTAAAGACATTACATAATCAATGAGGATGCAATTAAAATTTGCTTTACATATTTCTTTGGGAGAGAGGACGCAACACTTCCACTCAATGAAGAGAAATATTTTTACTGTTCAGAGGTCTTTTTTTTTTTTTAACACCTATTATGCCATGAATTCATAGGGAATAGGTTCCAGCAGCTCAGGCTCCTTCCCATGGGTTCTCATAAAGTGTGCTTCTCTGGGTGGAGCAGGCTGGCGCTTCAGTTGAACCCAGGTACTTTTCTCTTTGGCTTCTTCCTTTTTCTGATCATTTTCCTTTATGTGTTTCAGGAAGCTTTCTCGGCTCTTTGAGTGCTTACTGTACTTAATGTGCACATTAATTCTCTTGGCAAGAATCTTGCCCTTAACTTGTTTGTTTACAACAATGCCAACAGCATGCTGGGTAACATTGTAGACTCTTCCAGTTTTGCCATGGTAACACTGTGGGGCATTCCTTTTTGAACTGTACCCATTCCCTTGAGGTCTAAAATAACACCATTCTTATAGATTCACATATACATGGTCAAAGGAACAGCTCCATGTTTTCTTTTCTTTTTTTTTTTTTCCAGTTTGAAGTACCTTATATATAATTTCATATTTAATCCTCAAAACCTTACATAGTACTATTGTATGCATTTTATTTTATTTACTTTAAGTTCTGGGGTACATGTGCAGAATGTGCAGGTTTGTTACACAGGTATACATGTGCCATGGTAGTTTGCTGCACTCATCACCCTGACATCTACATTAGGTATTTCTCCTAATGCTATTCTTCCCCTGGACCCCTACCCTACAATAGGTCCTGGTACCCTCCCTGTGTCCTTATGTTCTCATTGTTCAACTCCCACTAATGAGTGAGAACATATGGTGTTTGGTTTTCTGTTCTTGTGTTCTCTTGCTGAGAATGATGGTTTTCAGCTTCACCCATGTCCCCGCAAAGGACATGAACTCATCCTTTTTTATGGATGCATAGTATTCCATGGTGTATATGTGCCACATTTTCCTTGTCCAGTCTATTGTCAATGGTCATTTGGGTTGGTTCCAAGTCTTTGCTGTTGTGAACAGTGACACAATAAACATATGTGTGCATGTGTCTTTATAGCAGAATGATTTATAATCCTTTGGGTATATACCCAGTAATGGGATTGCTGGGTCAAATGGTATTTCTAGTTCTAGATCCTTGAGGAATTGCCACACTGTCTTCCACAATGATTGAGCTAATTTACACTCCCACCAACAGTGTAAATGCATTCCCATTTCTCCACATCCTCTCAGAGAACAACATCACAGCATCTGTTGTTTCCTAACATTTTAACGCTTGCCATTCTAACTGGCGTGAGATGCTATCTCAATGTGGTTTTGATTTGCATTTCTCTAATGACCAGTGATACTGAGCTTTTTTTCATATGCTTGTTGGCCACATAAATGTCGCCTTTGAGAAGTGTCTGTTCATATCCTTTGCCCACTTTTTGATGGGGTTGTTTTTTTTTTTTTTGTAAAATTGTTTAAGTTCTTTGTAGATTCTGGATATTAGCCCTTTGTCTGATGGGCAGATTGCAAAAATTTTCTCCCATTCTGTAGGTTGCCTGTTCACTCTGATGATAGTTTCTTTTGCTGTGCAGAAATTCTGGAGTTTAATTAGATCCCATTTGTCAATTTTGGCATTTGTTGCAATTGCTTTTGTAGTTTTAGTCATGAAGTCTTTTTCCATGCCTATGTTCTCAATGATATTGCCTAGGCTTTCTTCTAGTGTTTTTATGGTTTTACATTTTACATTTAAGTCTTTCTTTAATCCATCTTGAGTTAATTTTTTTATAAGGTGTAAGGAGGGGATCCAGTTTCAGCTTTCTGCATATGGCTAGCCAGTTTTCCCAACACCATTTACTGAATAGGGAATCCTTTCTCTATTACTTGTTTTTGTCAGGTTTGTCAAAAAGCAGATGGTTAGGAACAACTCCATGTTTTCTAAAAGGCCTAGAGAACATATATTGGTATCTCTCCTCTTTTCCATTTTGTGTTCGTCATTTTGGCAAATTACTGGAAGATGGCAGTTCCAGCTGAAAGAAAGCTGGCCTTTTAAAAAGTTAAACATTTCCATCATCCACATTTGGATTAGAATTTTTGGGGAAGGCCCACTGTATCTGAGTAACATCTGAAGTCCCAAAGGAAACCACCAAGGATAGGCAGTTTTGTTTCTTCAACATGGAGAAGAAGCTGATAATTCTGACAACATTTTGGAAATAGAACCTCCAGAAAAACTTGTGTCACAAAAGGTAGCTATCACAATGAACACAGAGAGAAAATGCATGGAATGATTTGGGGGAAGTGGTACTTAAACAGCTATCTTTCTGCAGAATATTTAGTTGAATTCTTAGTGAATTCTACTTTTTGTCCTTCAAAATATTTTATGCAAAAATTTTAAACCAGTATTATGTAGTTCACTTGATACAAGAAAAACTTTTACTTTTTTCTCTTTATGAAAGTTTCTAAATTAGAACAATAATCCATGCTGGTTGGGTCTATATTCCCCTCATGACCTAAGCCCAGTATTTCTAAATTTTCATCAGATTATAATCCATAGGATATGAATGTAAGAGAGCCATATTCCCAGAAATTCTTAAGAATTTCTGATGTCATGTATGGCTTAGTTTGTTTTGTGCTACAGAATACCACAGACTGGGTAATTTATAATGGATAGAAATTTATTGGCTTATGATTCTGAAGATTGGGAAGTACAGGTTCAAGGGGCTAGCATCTGGTGAATGCCTTATTGCTGCATCATCCTATGGGCAAAGAGAGGGCGAGAGAAAGCAAGAGGGGGCCAAACTCATCCTTTTGTAGGAATTCTCTCTCAACATAAGAAACCCAATCCTGAATAAGGGTGGCACTAAACCATTCATGAAGGTAGAACTTAATCACCTTTTTAAGGTTTCATCTCTTAATGCTATCACAATAGTTATTAAATTTTAACATAAGTTTGGGAGAGAACAAACATTCAAATCATAGCCATAGATATCTAAAAAAATTTTTTTAAAGACAAATAAATATTGCTTTTAGTAGTATTTATAATGATTTTTTTGCCTATAGCAAATATTCAAATACTGTAAAATGCCAGCAGAGATTATTGGGTAGTATTCGATTGATGTAACAATTCAGATCTCTTGGCACTATGAAGAATCATGTCTCAAAATTGCCAATTAAAAAACTTGTATTGCTTCTAAAACTTGTTATTTCTTGGAATATCACTCATAGGACTTGTTTAAAATATTCTACCCGTGTAGACACACTAATAATTACTTCGCTTTCCAGTTTGACTTACTGTTAGTACCAGCTGTGGCTATGAACACTCACTTATAACACTGCAACAGCTTTAGACAAGATTGACCCATAATATATTGACCACTTCTCTTTTCTGTGGTCCTGTCTCAGTTCCTAGACATGCTGGTCAACCTTAACCTCCACTATGTATGTTCATATTTCCTTCTGTTGCTTTCCACCTGATGTCAGTGGAGCCTTTCAAATCAGCAACATCTCCACATTGACTGCTGTGTTTTGGCAACCGATGTTTTAATTCTTGCAGGCAAATTTTAAAGATTTTTCCAGTCTTTAAAATTTCTTGAGAGATTTTTTTTTTCCATTGGGATTTTGAAAATCACAACAATTTCCCTAGAAATACTAAGAAGGCATTTCCACATGGAAGCACTAACCAAGCCTGACCCCTTTGGGGCCAAACAGGGCTGCCTGTAGACTCACGCTGGGTGGAAGGCAGTATGACATGACAGAGTCACCCAGGACTGGAGTTCAGGAACCATGGATTTTAATCCTGACTACCCCACTATAGTTGTATAACCTGAAGTCAGTTTCCTAGCCACTCAGGGCTCCCTCTCATACATCATGAGTCTAAGAAAAGCTAAAAGTTATTTTCCTCAGTGTTTTATAGTGTTCAGTGTACAAGTCTTTCACTTCTTAGTTAAGTCTGTTCCTAAGTATTTTATTATTTTGATGCTATTGTAAACGTGCTTGTTCTCTTTATTTTTGAGTAGTTTGTTATTAGCGTAC
>NW_016107352.1:3680142-3686074 GCF_001604975.1 Cebus imitator | reverse complement strand
GGGTTTCACCATGTTGACCAGGATGGTCTCGATCTCTTGACCTCGTGATCCACCCACCTCGGCCTCCCAAAGCGCTGGGATTACAGGCGTGAGCCACCGCGCCCGGCCCATTTATTAGTTCTAACAGTTTTTTGATGGTGTCTTTAGGATTTTCTACACATAAGATCAAGTCATCTACAGAGGTAATTTTTCTTCCCCTTTTCTGATTTGGATGACTTGTTTATTTTTCTTACCTGATTGCTAAGACTTAGAGTCCTATGTTGAATAGAAAGGGTGAGAGTGGGCATCCTTGTCCTGTTCCAGATCTTAAATGAAAAATTTTCAGTTTTTCACCGTTGAGTGTGATATTAGCTGTGAGCTTTATTTTTATTTACTTGGCTTTTATTGTGTTGAAGCAAGTTCCTTTTATACCTAATTTGTTGAGAATTTTTTTACCAGAAAAGTGTGTTGAAATTTGTCAAATACTTTTTCTCCAATCTATTGAGATAATCATGTGGTTTTTATCCTTCATTCTGCTAATCCACCACTTACGTGAAGAATCTAAAAAATTCAAACTCATAGAGACAGAGATTAGCATAGTGGTTGCCAGGTGCTGGGGTGAGAAGAAAACAGAAGTATTAGTCAAATGGTACAAACAAATGAATAAATAAGTCCTGGAGATCTACTGTATAGCGTAATGCCTATAATTAATAATACTGCATTGTATACTTAAAATTTTGCTAAGAGGGTAGATATTATGTTCTGTTTCTATCACAAAAAATTACTAATAATCAATGAAGAGGGTGGGAAAAAACTTTTTGAAGTGATGGATATGTTTATGGCATAGATTGTGGTAAGAATTTCATGGATATACACGTCTCCAAACTCAGCAAGTTGTATGTATTAAATATGTGCAGCTTTTTATATGTCAATTACATCGCAATAAAATTTTTTTTAAAGATAAGCTGAAAGCCTATGAGAAGAAATAATATTCTATTTCTGAGAGGTGTCAAGGTCATGGTGAGGGGCAGAAAAACAAAGGTCTGCCAGGAAGTTCCCCTTGGGTGGTAGAGCGGGTTCTGACAGTCCCCAGTGGAGAGACCAGAGGCTGGTGTTTGCTTTTCTGTATCTCACTGGAGGGCTCCAGCCACCTGTGCTGATGGGAATTGGGGACTATAGCTATTTGGGGGACCCCAGCACACCCAACTGGTGAATTTCCTACTTGCCTTTGCATTCAGGCATTTTAAGATACTTTGTGCTAAATTCTAATCAAAAGAAACTTTATTGGTTATCATATAAAATATTAATAAAATAATAAAAATCTCTCTCATTAAGGCTAACTTTCTAACTTAAAACCAGCAACAACTATTATCACTTCAGATAGTAGATAGTTCTTTTTTTTTGTTGTTTGTTTTTTTGAGATAGAGTTTCACTCTTGTTGCCCAGGCTGGAGTGCAGTGGGGCGATCTCGGCTCACTGCAACCTCTGCCTCCTGGGTTCAAGTGACTCTCCTGCCTCAGCTTCCCGAGTAGCTGGGATTACAGGCATGCAGCACCATACGTGGCTAATTTTGTATTTTTAGTAGAGATGGGGTTTCTTCATATTCCTTTGTCCAAACTCCCGACCTCAGGTAATCAGCCTGCCTTGGCTTCCCAAAGTGTTGAGATTACAGGTGTCAACCACCACGCCCAGCCTCACTGCAGCTATTTCTATAAATCTGACAGGCCTGGGGCAGGCTATGGAGCAATATGTTTTTCCTCCTAGAGGTAAAGGGGTTGGCTATCAGCATATTTCAGTGTAAATTAATAATGAATACATTCATTTACTTTTGGGATCAATGTGTTCTTCACTGAAATAAGGTACTATTTTTTAATTCTAGATTTGTCAAATTAACTTCTTTTGAGTTCAGAGGAGCCCTGGACAGTATGGGAGGAGCTAACCTTGAACAATGCTTTGGGAAAGGGCTGTTTAGTTATGCCACATTTGAATGTTTAAGTTGCAATAAAACATTTACTATCCACAGAGGAACTAAAACTTTCTGGTGAACAGCCTGAATTTTACATATATAACTAGAGTAGATTACACACAACAGAACCACAGACTCATGCACACTCATATTGTATCTGTCATCTAACCTAGTTTTTCTCATCCTTCCAGTCTCTGAAGCCTGCCCAGAGCCCGCAGGTCCACATTAGGAAACCTCCTAACCAGTCCTGCAACACTTTGTCCTTTGCCCTTCAGAGCATGAATCCCACTAGACCTCGTGATCTCTGAGAGAAGGGCCCACATGGCCATCTATTTTATAGAATATCCTCAGCACCAAACACAGAGAACACCAAAAATAGAGAATCAACTCAATACATATTTATCATGGGCCAGATGCTGAGCCGGTATTTCACATACAAAACTTTATTCAGTCCTCTCTACAACTTTATAGGATAGTGATTATCATTCTAATTTAACTGAAGAAGAAACCGAGTTCTAGAGGGACCAAGTAACTAATTGGAGATAACAGGGCTAGCAAGTGCTGGAGTCAGCTTTTGAATAGGTCCATTAATTATATACATTTTTAACTGCATTTATTTAAATACATGAAGGACACATTCACTGATCTCAAAGAATTTATTCTTGAGTGAAAGAGATTATATAAAAGTATTCTTTCATAGTTAATAATTCTTAGGAATAAAATACAATGCCTGTTTTTTTCCTGAGAGGTTTTTAAAGAGTCAAACATATGGTATGAGAAAATGTGGTCCATCAAATTATGATTTAACCTGGTATGGTCTAATAATCAAGGATACCCATGGATGGACCACATTTTCACACACCACGTTTGACTTCAAGCCATTGATTCAGGCCTTTTTCTGTGTGAGACATTTCCTCCACTGTCTTGCAGCAGACATGCTCTTAGATATTTCATTCTATGATGTTGACCATGATGGAGCAGTGCAGATCTGAAAAGGGATGTCAGCATATAAAATGGAAAGAAAAGGTTGAAAGTAAGGAGCATTTTAAATGAAAACTTAGTATCTTGTAACTAATTAGATGGTGGTAGAAGACTGTAAAAATGTTTTGAGCTTAAGAGATTGTAGAAATGGTGCTACCTATAATAAGATGAGAGAAGTGAGGAGGACTTATTTGGGGATGAAATATATTGACCCTGGGATATCAATGGGACTTTTCAGGTAAGTATTGCAGAAATCTGTTGCTTTACAGCAGAAGCATGAAAGAGGCCGTGATAGCTGAAGTTCTATGAGTGAAAGAGATTTCAACTAAAAGAGGAGTTGACAGGATAGAGCCTTGTGGCATCCTCACACAAAGGGATGGAAAGAGGATAGGAGCCCTGAAAGGAGATAGTTAAGCTTATGAGAAATAAAACAGGAGAATGAGATGAAGGCTTTGTAAGAGAATCCAAAGGAAAAAACAGACAGTCAGCCATCAAAAACTTCAGAAACTCAAGCAGGAGCAGGACTATTGTATCTAATGACAGGGAAAGTACTGATCAGCCAGGGAGAATACTTGAAGGAAAGGGTCTACCTTGTTTATATTGGTGTCCTGGAGGAATTGGCTCTAACAGGGGTAGTGGGATGACAAGGGCTTAGAATGCTACCCTAGTATAAATCTAAGACTAGCATGGGTGGCCATGGAAAGTAGGGTATCATGTGGTAAAGGGGCTGGCAAACATGGCCATCTCATTAGAGAATCGAGACAGAAAGCCCCAATTCTATAAGGTTAGTATTCTTTAACCACTAAGCAAAATAAAGGGCACCAAAGTTGGAACCAAAAGAGAAATCATAATGGCCTTATAATATAAAGTTAACCATACACGGTTATTGTTATAATTTTATCTGTGTATTTTAATTCAACAAATCAACACATTTCCAAGATTCAAGTGAAGGCAGTTATGTAAATTTGCATGAATATAAGATCTAGGGCCAGAGAGTATAGGCTCAAAGACTTCAGTTTGAAAGAATAGTGAATACAAATGTTAATGATAAATGAAAATTATGTGCTGTTAGCCCGAGAAGCATTACTTGACCTTTGGTGCACTCATAGTATGACACTGATGATGCAACTACCATGGACTGAAGCAGACACACACAGTAGCATTTGACTAGAAGTCTGTATCACTGCCTGTAACATGCATGGCTGATTACAGGCATTGACATCAGCCGCACTAATGATTTGAATGAGATAAGCAGATTTGATGGCTATAGGAAAAGCACCATGTTTTCCTCCTCTATAGGTCAACACTGTCAACTTTGCCTGGTTTCATTTTCCTCATCAGAAAAAAAATGAGAAAGTTGTATAATATTATCTCTAGTACCCTTTCAGAAGTAAGGTTCTGATTTTCTGACTCCAAGGACTATCTTTCAATATCCATTAAAATATTAAAAACTTGAGATGCTTGCTGAGCTCTTGGCCGAGTGAAGTTTGAGAATAGAATGGATTGCTGCAGGTTTTGCAGGCCAACATTTGTGTAGAATGGTAATCTTCAAAATTTTTGATTTTGCGCCTCTATGGTTAAAAAATTGAGCATAAACTACTAATATATGCATATTCATTTATGTTATATACATACATGGTCAGATTTATACTTCATAAAAGAGAGACAGAAAACTGAGAATGTATGATACAAGAAAAAGAAATCCAAAGCACTCCATGGGATTAGCACATCCCACTTTGGAGATTATTTAGAGAGACAGGTGTTTGCTACCTTACACTAAAGACATAGTAATGTGACTAATAACTTTTACAACTTAGCAATTCTCCTGCCTCAGCCTCCTGAGTAGCTGGGATTACAGGCACGCACCACCATGCCCAGCTAATTTTTTGTATTTTTAGTAGAGACAGGGTTTCACCATGTTGACCAGGATGGTCTCGATCTCTTGACCTCGTGATCCACCCGCCTCGGCCTCCCAAAGTGCTGGGATTACAGGCTTGAGCCACCGCGCCCAGCCAATTTAGCAATCATTTTATTAGATAAGAAAGTCTTCCTAAAGCCTAAACATCTTAAATTAGGAGATAAAGAAAAATTAATAAAGCATAGTTGTTCCTTGCTTTTCAAAAAGACAGACTCTTCCAGAAGCATTTTGACAGTAACAATTTGAAGCCTAATCTGATTTTGACCAACATGGTAAATCTGACTTTGGCAACATGAAGTTTGCCCTTATGTTGTCAGCCATCTCTCTGATAAGGACATTTATATTTGTGGTTTTAGATTATGCAGAATAGATTTGCATTCTATTTTATTATAGACAGGAAAAATTATGGAGTCTAAGCTATCTAAACTATTAAAGCATCTTCAAATCCTTTTTCTAATTCTACTGTCAGAACCAAAGGGGTAAAAATGACTCTCTGACTAATCAGACACCAACTGTATATAGCAGAAAAAAGGCTTGTTCTACAGGTCATTTCTTTAAACAAATCTAAATTGAGTAAGCTTATTGCTTACTCAATTTAGAAGTAATTCCTTTCTACTATAACAAATATAGGATGGAGATCTATGCCATCTCAGGAATGGCTTTAACTTGTTGGCCCTTTATTCTAGAAAATAACAGTTTAATATCAGATTTATTAAAATAAATTGCTTTTTAGCCAATATTCATCAAGAAATTAAATGAATTCATTCAAGTTTTCATTTCTGTAGGTTGAGATTCATCCCGGGCCAGGTGCTGTGCCTCACCCCTTGTAATCCCAGCACTTTGGGAGGCTGAGGTGGGCAGATCACTAGCTCAGGAGATCAAGACTGTCCTGGCTAACACGGTGAAACTCCATCTCTACTAAAAATACAAAAACTTAGCTCTGTGTGGTGGCACACACCTATAGTCCCAGCTACTCGGGAGGCTAAGGCAGAAGAATCATTTGAACCCGGGGGGAGAAGTTGCAGTGAGTGGAGATCACGCCACTGCTCTCCAGCCTGGGAGACAGAGTGAGATTCTGTCTCAAAAAA
>NW_016107352.1:3652367-3680087 GCF_001604975.1 Cebus imitator | reverse complement strand
AAAAAAGGATACATCCCTAAAGCATGACACAACTCACTTGCAGCACAACAGAATTGACAAGAGAAGCTGGAACTTGGTCTGCTGGTTACAGGGATCCTATATTCTGGGCCAAAAAGAGAGCAAGGTCAGTTCAGGAACCACAGAGACTTCCAAAGGTCCTATCCTTCATTCTGAACTACCCTGACCCATCCTTACTCACTGCAGTCTATCTTCCTCCTTCTCTCTTAAGAAAGATGATGAAGGCTGGAGTAGCTCAAGTACTTTCCACTTCAGGCAGGATCGGTTCAGGAACTGAAGAGGGGATAACACATAGTACTTAACATTTTCTAGACAAAATGACATCTTCCATATTCTATGAAACAGAACTTAAAGGTCTCAATTGAAGACCTGTCTAAAAACATGAATAGAATTCAATCTCTTTGGAGGAGTATGCTATATACTGTCTTTGGGCGTTTGGCATCCATTTATATCTTGCTCTCTCTCTCCCCCTCCCCTATACCGAAAGCCTGGAAGGATAAAATTTACATTTCTCAGATTCCTTTGCAACTAAGATTCTGGATATATTGTGATAGGCACTTGGAAGAGATTTAAAAAGTGGAAGAAAGTTGAAGGCTGTCTTCTTGCAACAGTGGCAGCTGACAACCAAGATCTGGACTCCACATTTCTCTGTCTATTCAGCAGCATCATAAACGGAAGACAGCCATGTTCATGGAAGCAGTAGTATTAGCAGTAACAGTAACTTTCTGAAATCTGGTGCACAGCAGACCTTGAATGCAAAAGACCTGTTGCAATCCCCTGACTTAGGCTTTTCTGGCTCTTCTGCTGATTGTGTAATCACTTAGTTTCCTGCATTAATTCTCTTTCTACAGGAAATACCTAAAGTGTTTGCTGCACTATAGCCAGACAGGGACGGGGGACTTTTGACCCTACACATTGATACCTCTGAAAGTCACCTCTGTGGGTTGGAATGCCTCTCTCTCTGGGCACATATACAAGCTTCCCAGACAAAATATCAATTTCACCACTTCAGGTCTTCATTGGGAAGTTAAAACTTTGAATGCATGTTGTCCAGCACCTATTAAAAGCCAATTTACAAAACAGATCTTGAAAAAAGATATGTTAACTCTTCCTTCCTCTGCATATTTTAAGCTCTATTTCTGCAATATAATTTCAGCAGAAGTTATTGAAAGTTGCATATGAGTTTTTCAAATGACCCTTATATAAGAATCCAAGAGACCAATTTCTAATAGCATTTATTGACAGAAAAATAACATTTTCTTTTTGCTCAGCAATCTTGATAACAGGAATAATGTAATCCATTTTCTTTCCTTGGTTTTGTTCTGATTTTCAGAAGCTCAAAGTTATATTAGGAATTAAGTATAGCATCTTTCCGGACAAATTATTTTTCATCTTCTTTCCTCTTGGTTTCTGATCATTTATTTCTATTTTAATTATGTACATTAGAAAATGTGTACACAGAATTTACTTTGAAATAAGGGATATCTGTACAATACATAAATAAAAATGGACCCACTTCCTCCCTACTTTGTATCAATAATTGCTATTAGCCTCAGTGCTGTTATCCATGTATTCTATTCCAAAAAAACCTCTCATTTTATATTTCTTAATCATTGATGCAAAAGCCTCTTGGATTGTTTGTCTTATATGCAAAATAATAGCTTCAAAGAAAATCTTTTAAAATAATTATTTTCTCAATGCTCTATAATAGTCCTGAAGCTGATTCACAAAAACCAATGAGCCAAAGCGAAGCAAGCAAGAATACTGTAAACAGCAAAGAGTTAACTTTAAAAGTGTGAGTAAAAACAAAGCACAAAAATCGCTCTCCACTTTTTTCCTTCTAATATTCTCCTCACACAATTTTCTGTTAGTCTCTCTGACTTTTCTAAGAGATATTATTTTCCTTTCCAGTACCAATTTCAGAAGTGATGGCCTAAAATGTTCTGGTGCCCCAAGTGAGACTAGATTACAGGACTCCATATGGGGTCAAAGATAGGAGGGTTCTTAAGGATTTTTACCAACAAAATAAAAGCGGTGGGGTTTCACTTCACTTCACTTCAAAGTAAGGATACCAATAGAAGCAAATTCTCTTCTTGTCATATTGATAAAGATGCAGAAAGATCCCTTCTGTCATGTCAGTGGGAACACTGATGGCCTGAGTGCGGAATTGAACTATAAACTGGAGTGTTTTGTGAAATTCTGCATCATACACATACACACACACACAGAGTGGAGAATGTATACATATATATACACACACACAAATATCTATCTATCTATATATAGACACACCCACAGCAACCACAGATATTTGAGGTTGAGAGAGAGATTTTTATGTATTAGCAGTACACGTCTTTCCCTCTAGTAAAGTTTTCTTTACATCCAATAGATCTCCAGGAGATGTAACATAAGCACAGAGGCTTCCAGGATGAGTTCCACATCAACCTTGGGTTTCCCACATGCTAAGAAAAAGGAGTCAAACGATCTTACTGGGGAGGTCAGGAGCAGTAAGAAACCCAGTTTCTCCTATCTTTTTTTTTTTTTTAAAGAAGTCGTTATCTGGGAGTCCCAGTATCCTGTTGTCTGGGGACCAGGAAGCAAAGAAACATAGATTTCTTGTGACTTTGTCTTAGTACCTATTGTCTGAATACTTAAAAACTACTTCTAATGATTGTTAGTGATGTCGTTCATTGGACAACGGTAGTTTTGAAGGAAGGAGTAAATAATGCTTTTTAGGATGTTGGAGAAATAACACAGAATATTTGTATTCAGTTTTCCATGTTAATGTCCTAAAAGTCACATAAGAGTTCCATTAACTAAGAACTTTCACCTTCACCTAATAGTATGCTTCTCAATTCCATGACGGGTAGAATTAACATTGATTCAGAGAAGGCTTACTTTCTTTAGAAAATACTACTTTATGTCTTTGAAACCACAGGAAATGATGCTTAGGGTTGTGACCAGAGTCTTTCTGGCTGTGCTCTTAGGCAGCACAGCCAGGCTTTGCATTGTAATCACAGATCTACTTTGTTGGAGTTCTGGCCACTTCCCATTCTAAACCTCAAAATTCTCATATGAGAAATAGGTGCAGTAAGATAATTGGTCTCATATGACTGCGAGGATTAAATAAAATGATGCATGTGAAGTGTTCAACCCAAGGCCTGGATGTAAAGGGCTCATTAATTACAAGGTTCTGAGGCAGCTTTAAAAATAAACTCTCCTGTTTTAAAACATCCTCCCAGGGGCTGTCTCCTGGTGTCACAAAGGGGAAAGTAATATGAGAATCCATTTGTTACAAGATACTTTATTCCAGGACATTTAGGAATGACAGTCATTATGAATACTTCTGTATCTTCCTATTTAATTAGAATAGTTTTGCATATTGAGGACTTAGATTAGGATGGTAATTTGCACACTTAGATCATTTTTAAAGACAGTCTAATAAGAAAATCCTGTTTCCACCTGGTCGTATCTAATTTCAGTGACAATTAGAATGCTCTTCGTTGAGGCTAACATAGCCAAACTCAATCCATGAGTATCAATTATTTTGTAAACTTCAACATATTCTCTCTTTAGAACTAGCTGTAGCCCAACACTTGAAGGGGAACAATGCCAGACTCTGCTTCCTAATCGTGTGTAATTTCTAATTAGTTGCAGAAAATTTTCCGCTCCAAATGGCCCCAAGCACCCAACAACAGCAATCCAAACTAGCTTTTAATTTTTTGGAAGTTATGTTAGTAAAGTTCTTGTTATGTCATGTAAAATTCTACCCAGCTGTTTGCCAGAGATGTTTAAAGGGAGCCTGCTACTTTTTGGGTGGTTAATACCTGAGGCAAAATTAAGAAAAGAAACATGAAAGTTCTTGTACTACTTGAGGTTAATTACCTGTGTGGTGAGGCTTAAGTATTCAGCTTATGTACAATACTGATCTGTTCATTTCTCCATCTTGAAGGGTGTAACTTGAACTGAAGGTATGTTCTTTTCAGTGGAGTTTTGGGTGCAGATTTCTATGAGTGCGTATGAATGAATGAAATTTTATTTTATTTTAAAAATGCATTTTTGTATAACACAACAGCCAAAAAATCAAATAGGAGTCAGTGAAATTTCACATAGGTGAGAAAATCCAAAGCATTTTTATGCTACTGTCAGGATAATTTCCATTTATCTGAAAGTAAAAAACCCAAATCACAATTTTCTTAATGTACTTAATGTCTAAATGTAACATATTTAAAGGAATTATGGAAACATATAATAGTCATTTTAATTGCCATTAATTGCTCTTGGTTTTTACTTGAGACAGGCATTTTTTGTGTGGCATTTATTAATTTTAAAGTTGAAATGGCTACATTTTAGCTTTAGTTTGGGGTCAGGAGTTAAAACATAGCTGGATAACTATGCAATGAATTTAAGATAATTTATCAGGTTACAGGATAATTATGAAATCAATGAATATTTTCATAAAACAGATACATAATATAAGCTCCTGTAGAAAGTTATATGTAAATATTATCAGGAAAGTTCTGAGTTATCTACAGAGAAAGTATTAACCAAATCAGCACAAAAAGGTCTCGTTTGTTCTCCTTTTCTTAGGATGGAGAACTGAACCAGGAATGGGAGCTATGTGGGCACAAACTGGTCCCCCTACTTCCTCCTACCCTGTGGCTAACAATTTATGGACGATACGATAGTCACATGAAAACTAACACAAGTGATAGGGATTATGTCTCATACCCTTGCTGAAACTCAGTCAATTTTGAGTAAAATGGTTCATATACTGACTTTGTGAAGAAACAGCAGTGGTCACAGAACTGATGACAATTAGGATTATGCCAAGTGTTCAGAGCTTTCTAGGATTCGTCCTGGAGTATGTTGCTTTTACAGTAGGGTGTGCCATGCCATTTGAGTTGGATTTTTAATGTATAGTTTGAAATATTCAGAATCAGCTGGGTGTGATGTTTCATGTCTTAATACCAGCACTTTGGGAGGCCAAGGCAGGAGGATCTCTTGAGGCCAAGAGTTCAAGGCAGCCTGGACAATATGCAAGACCCCATCCCTGAAAAGAAAACGTTAACTGGGCATGGTGGTGCATGCCTATAGTCTCAGCTAATCAGAAGGCTGATGTGAGACGATCACTTGAGCCCAGAAAGTTGAGGCTGCAGTGAGTGGTGATTGCCCCACTGCATTCCAGCCTCGGCAGCAGAGCAAGACCCAGTCTCAAAAAAAAGTACTTGCGTGGCCATTAGGTGGCTTACATTAAACAATGCTGATCTCAATAAAGGAACTTTAGAAAGGAAATAGGAGAGATGGGTAAATACCTGCTCTATTGTTTCATGTTTACGGCAAGTGAACACATTAACTTCTTAGCTAAGTAGGTGGAGGGCTGAACACAATTTGGTGAAATCCCACTGCTGTTCTCTATGGACATTGGTATCGCCAAAACATTAGTGCTCAGCTGAAGCGACTGGGGAAAATAGCCAGTGCTATCTAAGGAGTAGGCCTTGGTCAGGAGGGACAGGAGAGCATAATTGAATTTGTTCCTGTGACCTCCAGAAATCCCAGTCACCCGAGGTCTTTAGTGTTAACTTTTCTATTTTCTCTCTCAAGATATCAAACCTGAGAAGAACCAATTTACAGATGCTCCCATTAGTACTGATTCCTTTGGCAAAATGTATAAGGTTTTCAGATATAAAAGAGGCTGCCCAGCATGGAATTGGGTAGAAGGGTAGGGGAGGACGGAAATTGTTAGGTATGTTCTTCTGATTCTTCCTGAGTGTTATGAAATAGTCATTTGGATAGAAATAGTGACAGGCAAGCCTAATAGAGAAACCCAACTGAACCCAAAATAATATACATAAACACACAGTACCCAAGAATCCATTTTTTTTTGCTGTGTTTGAAAGAGATATGAAACAAGAAGTCACACAGTCTGATTGTATTTTTAAAAACGAAGCAGAAGAAAAAAAAACCACAAACATATCCTAATGAACAACTAAAAATAAAATACATGGGAAACCCACAGGAATTAGTACAGATTTTCCTGCTTATCTTTTCTGTGTCTCTTCCAGCTTCCAGGAAAATGAGGATTATCTAGTCTGAGAATATGACTAGATAGATAGCTTGGCAGTAATGGTCCATATCACAAAAAGGAAAGTCCCTCTAGTCTGCCTGTGCATCTATTTTAATTCTCTTAGCAGAGAAGGAGCATAGGAGAGCCAACTGTTCAACACTGTTCACCATTATCACTTGATAGTGCTTTTTGAACACCCTCTGTGTGTATGTGGCTCTACTAGGACTTGGTAGAGGTCAGCTTTTTCAGAATCTTTTTTTGTATGTGGGCTAGGGGTCTTACAGAATTTACATTCTGGAAAGTGCACATTAACTAGAATGCAGTATCAACCCAATTCCTCTTCTCCTCCCTTTTGCCTTTGCATTCTCCAGAAAATACTCCCATCAGCTTATGGTTGTCTCCACCTACTCCAGTTCCCCAATCTATCCTCACCAAGGCAGGGATTATAGCAGCAGCTCTTTAGTGGAAGAGGGAGGCTTTGTGACAGTAACTTGCACCAGGATCTTGTGGCACAGACTTCAGCCATAGTTGTTATCAACCAAGCTCCCTGGTACCCCCTGCTGTCCAAAGCACACCGAGATTGTGGTCTCTGAGCCTCCTCCCTGACAGTTAGATACAGCTGATGTTCTCCTAGGCCTGGGGCCTCATCTGGACTCCATCCATGTCATCTTGAAACTCTACTACTTAAGAATACATTGCCTATGGAAGCCTGCCTGTCCTCCTGACCCCTGACCACAGAGCTCGGGATAAAATTCCCTTTCTCTGAATAACAAGGGCACTGGATCTTTTTCTTTCTCACTGAATTTATCATATTTTGCCTTGTAACTATTCAAATTTTAAGATGTCAGTTACTTAATAGCAATACTTTTTTCATCTTTGGTTTACATGCAGTACCACAAAGAAAGGAGCTAAAATTCTCTTGAGTCTTCTCCGGACCTAATCTGAACCTTGCATAAGTAGAGATGCAAAAATAATTGTTAAATAAATTATTTATTGTATCCCAACATTCTTTTAGCCTCTGACCTTCAAGCCTTGCTAGTAGGTATAAGATAGTCCTATATGTAGGGTTGTAAGGAAATAATTAGATGTTTGAATACATGCTATGGAAATGAAATGTATTTTCAAACTCTTCAACCAGGTACCATATTGGAGGATTCAAGAGTGAATAGTTGAATGCAGTCAAAGCTTGATGCTTTTTTTGTTTGTTTGTTTTTGCAAGAAAAAATAAAAACACTATAAAATTCATTGTGGTATGTATGCATGCATTCATTCACTCAATTACTCATGAAAAATGACATTCACAAGCTACTCATGAAAAATATTAGATGGTATTATACAATATATTCATCACAAGTTTAGTTTAGTACTTCAAGAAATCTAAGAGTTATTAAGTGATTCACCCTGTGCTCCATGTAACAGTTATTTTTCCTAGAAAGGTACTTTCAAACTTTAACATGCATACACATTATCTGGGGCATCTGGTTAAAAATGCAGATTCTGATTCCATTGTTTGGGATGAGGCCTGAGATGCCGTATTTTTGACAAATTCCAGGTGATTCTGATGGCCCACGGATCACACTATAAGAGTGAAGGCATTAGGAGACCTTGTTCTTGCTCTGAATGACTGTGCTTAAGAGGTCATGTTTAACAGAAAGAAGACCTATGCATAATCTAGATTCTTTCTTCTCTATGTAGTGCCTTGGTCAAAGGAGTATCAACATTTTGAGCATTTTTAAAACGAGATTATAATATCAACTCCACCTCTTTTAAATGGGTTGTTAAGATCATATGAGATGCATGTGAGAGAACTCTACAAATAAAAAGCTACATAATTAATATTGATAATGATAATTACTAATTTCACACTTTAGTTGAAATATGGAGTCCTGAGTAATAGTAATCTCAAATGAGAAAAGGAGAAAAGCTTTTAAAACATACATATCTCACTGGTCTGATTTTTTAACCTACAGAAGAGTTGGGCGGCATCTGACTGAGGGTGACACCTGGGTGAGAGAGATATTAAACATGGTTTCCAAGATGGGAACAATATATACTTGAAGGGAGGGAGAGGGAGTCGGGCAACTGCTGAAAAACTACCTACAATATTAGGTACTATGCTCGCTATCTGGGTGACATGATCGTTTGAAGCCCAAGCCTCAGAGTTATGCAATTCACCCATATAACAAACCTGCACATGTAACCTCTGAATGTAAAATAAAAAATGAAATTAAACAAAGAAAAAAAATACTGTCTACAGAAGGCTTTGCCGTGTGTTGAGTGGGAGCAATGCTCCTTTGCTGCCCTTTAAATGGGACTTGGTAAAGAAACAAATCCACGCAAAAGCTTTTGTATCTAATTTACATTTGCATTTTTATCTCATTTGACTTGCACATCCACCCTAAGCATTGGTATTATTTATTCCCATCTTAAAGATAAGGTCCTAGGAACTCCATGAAGGCAAAAGCCTGCATTGTTGTGCTTCGCATAGCATTATCAGCAGTAGTACAATGCTGAAACAGAGTAGGCATCCCAGACCATTTGTTTAATGAATGAATCAAACATGAGGTATCTTGCTTAAGGTCACACCCTATTAAGTGGTGGAGCAAGGCATTGTACCAGATCTACTTGGCTTCTAAGCCAAATACTGTAAATGGCTTGATCCGAAGTTTCACCTGAAGTCTTTGTTAGAAATACAGCTCCTTGGCTTCTCCAGACCCCTGGAATTTCTCACTCAGCTGCCTAGGCTGAGCCCAGTGATTTATATTTTTAGTAAGTGACCCATGGGGATCCCTTTGACTAATTTATAAATGAACATATATTTATGATGCATATAATATATGCCAGTCACTGTTCTAGGTGTTGGGGTGCTTTCAGTAAACAAAACAGATCAGAAAACCTGCTGTGGAACATCAAGCCAGTTTATGCAATCCTGCATTAAACCGTGATAACACTGGATTCTGTAATTCAGTTAAGGGTGCAATTTAGCTAAGGGTGATTTCCTTCATCCTTTTACTCAGATTTGCTGTAAGCAATAAAAGCATCTTGAGCAGATGAAAGCAATTTCAAAAGGTCGTCTTTTGAGAAGGAGCCAGGGCTTTTTGGGTGGGGCTATTTTTCATTGTATGAGCTTGTTTAGCATCCCTGACCCTTTGCACTAAATACCATGAGCACTACTTTACTGGGACAAAGGAAAATGTCCCAGATCCCCCATCCCGTCTTTTCCTGTTGAGAACCGCTGAAGAGACTGAGGTAGACACATGCCGGTAAGTCGATGCTCTGCTGAGCCTCGGCTCCACCATTTGAGGGCTTTTTAGCCAGCAGAGAGGATTTCTTGATTCCTTCTTCTGAGGATCAGGCCCTATTTAATTACATAGAAATATTTTATCAAGACAACGTTGTGTTTTAATTATCTATGATGCTTTCAGAAATCATTTTAGATTTTTAAACTATTGCATGAAAAATCTTGATTGCTATCATTTAACATGCATTGCTCCTCTTTTTTTTTTTTTTTATATATGAATAGATATTTCAGGTAGTTCAAGGAAGAAGGCAAATGACTCTCTGTGTTTAAAATGTCTGCTACTTTAAAAACCTGTAGTTACTTATTCACTTAAATGAGTAACCTGAATAATTGCCATATTTTTAGTTCTTAAAAATCTGTTTCTGTAATGGGAATCTTCATGCAATCAGTATAATCAATTGCAAAATTAATAAACTAGGGTGATCTACAACACAGCTTTTTCTGCTTTGAGAAATGAGAGGAAAAATACCTCCATGTGTGGTTCAGTCCTGAAAGACTTTTAGTAACAAATTCTGAATTGTATGGCCTTACTTTGAAGTTGCTGATGACGCTCATTTTTCTGTCATTTTCTTAAACGTTTTTTGTGCCAAACGTGGCATTTAAAATGGGCAGAAGGCAGTAACTTAGGGAACCTCTTAAGGGGACAAATTTTTCTCAAAGAATTTTGCATAAAATGTCTGTAAGCAATTCCCTATTTTAGAAAAATAGCGAAGCTACTTACATGTTCATGGAAACATGTAGAGACGTGGAAAATAAACCATTTATCTCAAAACTTTCATCTTATTAGATAAGAAGTGTACTCCATTTGTTATCAAAATACCAGGAACAAAGTTAACACAGTTGCCATACAGCAATCCAGCAGGCTCAGATTGTCAAGAATTGTGGCTTTCTTATTTGCAATTTGAGAAAACATTTAGTGGGGTTTGTGCTGGGTAAATGCAGTTAGTTGCTGAAGTACGCCTGTTCTAATATTCACAATAAAAACTACCTCAATATTTTTTTTAGGAGGGCAATCTTTAATTCATGTTATTAGTAATGTCATAAAAAGGGCAAGAAATATAAATGCTTAGCCCGTGTTAGGAATTGCCTGTTTTGTGACTATTTATTTTTCATTGCATAATATAAAATGAGCCAAGTGTCCCTTATTGAGTGCTTCCTCATCTTGTTCCACTGAATTTGCTAGCTATCATCCTGGAGGGCTTGCTTCTGAGTAGGTCTACCCCACTTGAAACCATCCTAGGGAAGCCAAGTTCAGTAATTTCTAACAGTCCATGTGTGGTCTGAAATCAAAGCCTGCAGAAAATTTTAGACATCTAAATATTACAAATCCAATCAAAATCTATAACATTTTGATTAACAAAATATTTTTAAACGTCTTTTTTTATCCAAGTAACCAACAAAGCATGGTGCACAAATGAATTTTAATGTTTTTTTAAATTTTTGTTGACTTTTAGTCACTCTAAATGCAAATATAAAACTAAATAGGGAGAACTACATTTTCTGTTCATAAGCTTCATTTTGTTTTGTAAAGCACAGAACTTCCCCCAGTTTAGATTTTGTTAATGAAAAATAGAGAAGTATAAAAAGGCAAACTCAGGAATAGTTTGCTATGGAAAAACCAAATTAAAATGGGTTATATTCAAAAAGGAGTTATTTGTATTTTTCTTGGATAGTGAAAGAAAGAGAAAAAAAATTAATAACACAACTCTTAAGCTCAGTTGCTGTTAATATCGGTATCATAAAAGTTAATTACTTAAGTAGAAGATTGCCATACGTATGTATGTAGTTATGTTTTACATAGTTGAGATTTAATTTTGAATTATTTTTCTATTTTGTCCAAATAAAAAACATAGCACATTAATGGACAATAACTTTAAAGAAAATTGTAATGTGGTTTTAAATAAACCTGTTCATACCATTGACAACATAAGAGTAAAAATGCGGTTTTTTACTTTATACTTTCTTTCTTTATTTCTTTCATATCCTTGAAAGTGAAATTGTTTTTTCATGAGCAGCAAAGTCATCAGACACAATGAAATACAAGCACTGTGTAAAGACAGACACACTCATTTAACAACTAACTGCTATAAAAATAAATTACATGTATGACTCAGAGAAGTTGTTAATAATTCTACTTTGTTTACATTATGCTTAGAAAGCAACATCACTTAATGAGATCAGATATGGTATATCTTGGAATCATAATGTTTTCAAGCTCTGCCAAAACCGTAGGCAGATTGAATGTGGGTAGTTTACACTGATAATGCTTTCAAAGGAGGAAATGAATAAGACCCTGCTCAGGATAGAAGCTATGCGTTCATTACCTAAGAAAGAATATTAAGTACACATAAATTGCTGAGCTGCTTTGAAAGGACACAGCTCAAATAACAAATATGGAGAATAGCTCAAGAATCTTGGAGGGATATTTAAGAACTGTGGATAATAATAATAATAGTAAACCTATAGAAAGCCCATAATGACAAGTGACCAAGTTTCCAAAAAATCAAATGGTCACATTCTAAAGCAGGTGAACAGTGTTTAGAATTCCAGTTATCTAAAAAACCAAGTTTCTTCCTACTCCCTAAAATCTTTGAATGGGTTATTTACAATGAAGTGGGACATACTCAGTTTTACATTTTTTATGATTCAAAAAAACATTAAACTTCTTAACCCTGAAGTTGCCTACTTGATTTTTAAAACAACATGATATTCAAGTAGGTAATGCTCACTCTTATCCACCCTTTTTAAAGGGCACAGCTGATTGTTAACATGCTACAGCAATTTCTCCTCATCTTAGTGAGAAATATAAAAGTAAAAGTTGTAGATTGCGGTTTTACCTGCCACAAACTTGGATAGCAACAACATATAACAGGCAATGAGCATCAACACCATGGCACAGAAGAACATCTAAGAGCAGATTCTTTGCTCAACTGTCTGCAGGCTTGTTTTTGTCCTTTTAACATCAACTTAGTATTGCTTGCTCTCTCGTCCTACACCCAAGCTTTGCAAAATGCCTGAAGAAAAAAAAAAAAAAAAAAAAGCAGCACTCCCAAATCCCCACTTTACCAAATTACTCAGAGGCAGGATCTGGAAAATTTAGAAATTATCTGTTTTGCATCGGTAAAACACAACACTGCCATTTCAAGCATATGTGCTTTTTCTAAGGGAAAGGTACAGCATGTGTCAGAACATTCAACTTTATGTAAAAATAAATACATTTCAAAAGACATAAGGGCAACAAGAGAAACATATTTTGCAAAGTTTACTGCTAACTAGTGAGAAGATGACATGATGCTATTTTGTTCTTACATTCAGAAAGTGGCACTATTTCTAAGGGTAGAGGGAATGCATTTGGTATAATTAGATCTAGATCCAATATTGAAAGCATTACATACCTTGAAGATGATGGCTATCAGGTAAACATAAGCCAACAAGATCTTATGCCAAAATAATATGGCTCAATGGGTAGATTATTGAGCCATATTATTTCCCAATTCTTTCTATGAAACCAATTCAAATTAAAGGAGCAAAAGGAAGTGAGCATTACAGTGGTCAGTCCATTATTCCTTCAATTTTTGTCTTGCCATTGATTATAGAAGTCTCAGGGAAACAAATCCACAGGCTGTTTTTTTTCTATGTCATAGGGAATGGTTCCTGGTTATAATTGCTGCATAACAAATCACCCCCAAAGTTAGTAGCTTTAAAAAACATTAATCATTATTGTAGTTTCTGTGGATCAGAATTTGGGGCAGATTCAGGTAGATTTGCCTTGGGGTCTTTTACGCAGTTGTAGACAAATAGCAGCTGATGCTAAAACAGTGGTCTCGAGCAACTTGAAACTGGCCAGGCATATCTATCATCTATCTATCTATCTATCTATCTATCAATCAATCAATCAATTAATCATCTATCAATCATCTATCTCTATCTAGACATCATCTATCTATCTCTATCATCTACTTATCTTTATGTATCTTTCTATATATGTATGTATCTATCTAAGTACTATCTATCCATCTCTCCACCCACCTACCTATCCATCTATCTGTGTATCATCTTCATATTGTCTCAGGTTTCTCCATGTGGTCTCTCCTGGTGGACTAATTTGGGCTTTCTCATAACATGGTGGCCTCAGGATAGTCTGACTGCTTATGTGGCGGCTCAGTACTCCAGTATGAATGTTCCATCAAGCAAGGTAGAAGATATAGCTTTTTTTCTGACTTAGGCTCAGTAGTCACACACATTGTCATTACATCTTATTGGAAACAAGGAAAGAGACGAATTAGACTGAACTGACTCTTAATATGGGAGGTTTAGAAGATCTTATGGAACCAGAGATATTGACAATGGTCATTTTTGAAATATATTGTCACAGTGCCTTTAACTCTGAGATGGTTTGTCAGATTGGTGATGTGATATTTTGGGTAAAAAATAGGTGTATCATTTGTTAGTAGATGACTGATGATGAACTATTATGCTAAAAAAAAACTAATAATCTTTTGACTTCTTAAACCAAGATATCTCCTTTCTCAATGATATCTCTAATCCATGGAAACTCCAGTAATTTCCCACAGCATTAGTAGGCCTTTGTTGTTTCTTTAACCTCAGGCCTTCCAGAAGGTCTGGGATTATACTTTTAGTTGAAACAGATTCATTTTTATTATAAAAATCCAGTGACAGTGGGAATAACAGAAAAGTGGAGGTCATTTGGCTCAGTTAGGTGAAAAAGAGGAGAAATGTGATGCCAACATTGAACTGACAGAAGGGATGGGCTATTTTATGCTGCCTTGGTAATCCTTCCTGGTATTACTTTCCCCTGCTATAAAATAGAGAGCAGCACTTCTACCTTGCCTCACAGCAAAGTGAAGCAAAGCTAAGGAAAAAGGTTGGGAAGCAATTTTCAAATACATGGTTCTATCTGGATGCCAACTGGGAGTTGCAATTATGGTACCTGGATTGGCTTGCCCTCATGTCTATGGCAAGACGGCATGGCCTCTGTCTTCAGAAGGTAAGACTATAGACCTATCAGTCAAACATTTGCTTTGAATGTTTTTTTTTTTTCCTCTAGTAGGGATGTATTTCTGTTGAGCTACCCACATTCCTACCTGGTCTTTCTGTCCAACAATGGAATGTCCTGGCTTAGTGGCTGACAGCGTTAGCTAAACCTCCATTAAAAGAAATAAAATACATTAATTTGTAGTATTTTGATGTATTAAAAGCAAATTATAGCCAAGAGACAAAAACAAGCCTGATCTCAAAGGTCTGCAAAACCTTATGTGAATATTTATTGAAATCTGAAGTAAATTCTTGAGAATCTGCAATGAATAATAAATTCTGTGCCCTTGAAAATTGAAGAGACAATCTGATAGTGTAAGCAAGATTTTTAGTCAACTGGCATCAGAAGTTGACCTTAAAAGGGTAATCCCAAGGGACAAAGATTGTTTTACAATGGAGAGTCAGGATAAGCTCATCTTTTGCAAAAGATTTCTGTGGTGCCCAGTGACAGGGTCACCTCACTGGTTTAGTGCTACAGAGTGTTTGATTTCAAAGTAATTTCTTCAAGATCAATAGGGCTGACAAACTGAAGCCCTTCTGAACATGATCTTCTGAGATGAACATCACTGCAAAATTCCAAACCTATGGGATATTTAAGGCTTGTTTATTGCAAGCCAACAGGAGCAGGTTTTGGCTGTGGACAGATCCACACTGCAAGGGTAGAAAAGGTAATATCTCTTGGTGTTTGAATGGTAATGACCATTTATTTTTGATACTCTCATCTACCTTCCTATTCCCATTGAACAATTCCCGACTGTTTAGATACTGGGAAGAAATTAAACCCCAACTGATTTTTAAAAAGCAGATTAGAAATATCGCAATTATTTCCTGGATAAAGAGATAAGAAAAGTTTCTAACAATCCTTTAAGTCAAATTATTTACTTGTGAGAGGCTCACCTGTATGGCAAGCACAGCTTGATGCTTTTGCAAAGTCCTCTAACTCCCTTCTAAAAGAAGCCATATTTAAGTAATCATCCATTTATACCATTTATACCAGCAGATAACTGTACACCAAGCAACACTTTGTACGTCTCAGAGAAAATTTGAAAGAAACAGATTTTCCTAAAATGGGAGTTCAGTGATATTTTGGGTTAAACACAGTGCTTCTATTGTCTCTGTAATTTAGAGTCTTTATTACCAGTGAGCAAAGAAAAGCAACGATTCCAGAGAATTCTGTAAGGCAGATAATATAGATGGTATTTCACACTATGGCATTGTTCTTGGTGAATAACTTCCACTGGGCTAATTAGTCTTGGAAAGAATTTCAAATGTCTGTGTACCACACTGTTGAAAACTGGGCCTAACAAGAAGCAAACTACCCCTTGAATAAAATAACATTTCATGAACTCTAGGTACATCAAGGAAGCATAACCCCAGACTGAAAGATTGAGTTGCTCTGGATGGAAAATTGATATAAATGTAGGACTTTGTAACCAAAAACCTGTCTGACTTTTGCTTAGCAATTGCTTACTGTGGTTTCTCAATGTGAGCTTTGTATAAACAGATTAACATTGTTTTCTAAGTGTTTCCAAAGGGCCTGGAAACTAAGAATTAAGCATTGCTTCTGTCCATCCCTCAAAAACCAACAAACTCTTCCCCAAGCTCAACACCTGTAACCATACAGTGGCCTTCACCTTCTGTGCCAACAGATGTGAAGATGCCGAGAGGTCCTTCAGATGTTTGTGCTTCTGGGTCTCATGGGGGCACCCGCAAGGGGAGGGAAAATGATCCCGGAATTCTAAAGGTCACTGCTCAACTGAAATAATGAAAATTGCCCACATGTTGGAAAAAATACAGATGTGATTACTGGAAAGTCTGGCAATCAGACCAAGAGAAACTAACAGGGCTAGAATTTCAGAGAGAGAGAGAGAAAGAGAGAGAGAGAGGGACACAGACAGAGAGAGAGAAAGCAAGGTGTACCAGAGTGAGAGAGAAATAATTATATTCCTCAGCCTTTAGGCTACCACAATCAAGTTCAAACATAAAATGGAAGAAATATTTACTTGTGCCAAAAGCAATACAATGTCAACTGTCACCTAAACAAGCACTCATTTCTGAAAACAAATCTAAAAATTTAAGTAATTAAAGAAAGTGAAAATCACAGTTTTGTTTTAAACAAGAAAAGAATGGTATATACATATATTTGAACTTTATCTTAAAGCACCAATTGTGTCTAACTACCATTTCCTTACAACTATTTTATTCTAAGGACAGCTTTTCTTTCTGATGTATCTCTTCCCATTCTTCACTTGAAGGTATTGAAACTCTCTGTATGGTGATGCTAATATGATTATATTTGTAAAATGATGCACTTTGTGCCCTAAATAATCTTGACAATTATATGTCACAACCTCTGCTTTGTACTCTGTTTACTTTGGGTGATTTAGTAGGAGACCTAGAGGCCACATGGGGTAGTAGAGAGCTCAAGGGGTTTAGAGGTTGAGTCAGAGCTCAGCTCCAACCCCAGCTGTATGGTCTGGGGTCATTTATTTTCATTATTTATGTATTCCTTCACACCTGGGGAGCAATAGGCTTCACATACGCACTGAAATTAGAGAATACACCCTACCCATACAGAGCTTTTAGGTGAAGAGTCCCCTACCTGAGTCCTGTGGGTAGGATGAAGGGGTGGAGGAGGTCAGGAAATGCTCCCCAGAAGGTGTAAAGGCTGGCACCAGAGGCTCCTGTAGGAGGTAGCCAGTGGAAGGGCAGGGGGTGTTGTGGAGAGAGTGCTGTAGACAGAGATAACCCCATATGTAAAGGCCCAGAAGCACTGGATCTGCAAAGACTCATTCCAGTGGTCTTTCAGCCCCATATATATTTGTTTTGAGGCAAAGAAAGATGAAGGATTTTGTCTAGAGCTAGAATCTTTAAAGACAAACTTCAGAGATAACATTACCAATGGTGTCTGTCATAGTTATCAGTGGGTCTCATTCAGATTTTCTCTTTTTAGCCCAAAGGGTTTCTGGTAATGTACACAGGTGGAAGCCTAAGGCTTTACTTAGAGTAATGAGGGGAACTTCTTAGGTTACATCAGCACCGTTGAAGCTACTGAGGTTGCAGACCTGGGCTTCCCCAACATCAGATGCATGTTCCAAAATAAACACATATTTTAGCGTGATGCATCTAGAATGTTGATATGCATAAAAATCACCTGGGGATTTTGTTAAAATGCAGATTTTGATTCTGTAGGTCACAGTGGTCCTGAGATACGTCATTTAATGCTCCCAGGTGATCCTGATAGCTGTGCTCTGAGGACCCCACTTTAAATAGTGAGGTCACAAAGCATGTAAAGAAGTCTCTGTTCAGGGAGATCAACTTCTTGAAAGTTTCAGCATTTTAAATAATTTACTTAAAACACATTCTCTGATTCTCTCTTTGTCTCTATGACTCTGTCTCACCATCTGTCCCTCTCTCTGTCACACACAAAAACAGGTGTATATAGTTTAAATTCATCCTGCTGGCTATACACAGATGTATAACAACTGACCAACCAATGGAGAATGAGGCAAGTATTCTGGTTATTACTGTCAGTCTTAAAAATGGATTAAACAAATATCCTGTCCACTATCATACTTTTTAAAGAGCTTATGCACTTTTATTCTTTCTGGTGTGTTCTAGAATAGCAATGAAGTGTCAGAGTAACACACTCAAACACATGTGGGCTCAAATACACAATCCAAGAAAACCTACCTGGTGTTGTTTCTCTTTCTTCAAGGTGGGAAGCCTAAGGTTCAGCAATATGTCTCTCTTCTTTAGCAGGAATATCACAATATGCTCCAGAACACTGGTCTCATAGAAACTTCCCCATGGAGCAGGGCCCTGAAACTTTCCTGGCTTTATTTTTCTCTCTGCAACACATGTATCTTATTAAGGCATTTGAGGTTCTTGCTTTTGCTCACTCATCAGATCCAATTAGTATAACATCACAAGGTAATGGATCAGGGTGATGTTCTGTGGTAAAACAATTCAATCAAGATTCCTGTGAAAGTAATTCAGAGATATCTGGGGATTCAAAGCTACCAGCCTTGCCTGTGTTTGTCCAAATATCTCACCCCAATCATCAGAAGCCAAATTCTTTTCAACCTGTCTCCAATCTTAGTAAAAAGAGACCTGGTGGTTGGTATATTTAAATGAAGTGGCAATTCCAACTCTTACAATCAAGCCTTGGCCTGATTCTCAGCCACATGTGCCTGAAGCTACAGAGATAAGGAAACCTGTAAAGCACCACAGAGGATCTCTGGTTCTCCCCTTTTTGTGCTAGACCCTTATTGACTCCAGTAGGGATGGCACCAGGTTTGAGACGCCAAATAAGAGACCCAGAGCTAGCCAACAAGACATGGGGTTTGTTGAGGAAAACCTACATATAGCGTGGTCCAGTGACAGCAGACCGGACAGGAGAACTGCTGCCACTTGTAAAAAGCATGCAAATATCTTGTCCACTGTCACACTTTATGTAGCAGTTTAAAAAGCACAATCACTTAGCACTTTCCCCCTAATAAACTCCACCTGGCAACCTTCATTCAGCCAAAAATAAAGGACCCTGATCTCCATACAAACTGCGTTCCACAGCCCAGGCCAGGGTGGAGTGTGGCGGGTTGTATGTTCCTCATGGATAGGAAATACATCTCTGGCTTGGCCATGGTCTGTAGACACATTCAGGTGCATCTGCCATACAAGGTCATTCTCAGTGCATGCTTAAATTATTACCATCAGGTGCATCTACCCTACCATACAAACGACCTTAGGTTGGAAATTCAAGCTTTTATGCTTATATTTTTCTTTAAATGCACTTTCAAGGCATTCCACTCTATCATTTTTAGTAATCACCATTGTCACCACAGCAAATTAAGAGCCACCCTGTCTGCTAGTGTCTCGGTCTCTACATTTACTTGATCCCACCTCTGGTGACCATCTGAGTGACCATGATGCTACCATATGCCATGGATTACCAGAGTTTGCTGTCTTCCTGGCAAGGAGGTTTTCTGTATACTATTCAAATAGGAGAAACTCAATCCCAGAATCTCATTTTGAGGATCTACTTGTCATATCTCATTCCTGATATCAATTACTAATTTAGTCAAAGTCCCAGCAGAAATCAGGGCATAATCATTTCTAAATTAAAACAAGATCAATCCAGTTGTTTTAAGAGCTGCCCATCAATGTGTGCTGGCTAGAAAGAACCTATATTTTCTTGTATTCAACCATATAATATTACCTTTCACAGGTACATTTTATAAGCCACCTGGAATTCACCTTTCATTTCAGACAAATTTATTTTTGTCCATAAAATAAGCCAGTTTGCTATTAAGTTTGCTAAAAATTCGTTACTTCCCCACCCATTTGTAATGCTACCTTTATCGTATGTCACATTCCCACTATTTCTAGACTCTGTATTGTATTCCATTGGTCTATTTGTCTGTACCTACATTGCTTTTATTAATCTGGCTGTGTAGTATGACTTAATATCTGGTAGGCTATTCATGCACCTTATGTTCATCCATATACATGTAGATTCAGTATATTAAGTCCTTCAAGCAGTCCAGCATGCTCAATTACCAAAGGTGATTTTAAACTGCTACCCTACGAGAATCAGTCTTGTTATCTCCAGCATTTCTGTTTTGCAGAGCAAGGTGCGCATTTTAAAGATAAGTTGAATGACTCATTTGTCCCCGGTGGTTTTCCTCCTTCACTCATTCCTACACAGTGCTCCATGTCTCCTCCCAATAAATATCGACTGGTGTTATAGGCCGAATTGTGTCCCTTCCAAAATTTATTTGTTGACATCGAACTTCCAAATACCTCAAAATGAGACTATGTTTGGCTACTGGATTTTAAAAGATGTAACTAAGTTAAAATGAAGTTACTGGGGTTGGTCCTAATTCGGTATGACTAGTATTCTTATAAGAAGAGAATATTTGAACACAGCCTCTAGAGGGAGGACCATGTGAAGACACAAGGAGAAGACAGCCAGCCATGAGCCAAAGAGAGAGGCCTTAGAAGAAGTCAACACCTTAATCTTGACTTCTAGCATCTAGCATTGTGAGAAAATAAGTTTCTGTTATTTAAGCTACTCAGTCTGTGGTACTTTGTTATGACAACCCTAGAAAGCTAATACAATCAGGCATTAAAAGAATATTGATTTAAAGGAATATATCACATTTTAGCTTAGTTCTCATGCCTATATTCCTTAATCTGGCCCTTCCAAATCTATGGCTACAATTTTGGTCTCTCTCTCTTTTTTTTTTTCCTGGAGAACAGGCCTGCCTGTCAACTGTATTTTTGCCATTACCTATGTATACCTAACTGGCACCTGGAGTTCAAGTGCTCCAATCTAAGTTGTGATGTTTTCCTTCAAGTCTATTGATCTATAGTGATCTCTACTTTATATAATGGCTATGGAGAGACCTAGGAATCACCCTAGACCTCTGTACCCCTGATGCATCCCTTTTAATACACATTGAGAGTGTCCATTTATCCTGATTATTTCAGTTTCCTGAATGTTTCTTGCCCTGACCTGTTCCCATCTGATTACCATTATGCTGGTTCAGGCCAGCATTGCTCCTTGCCTGAACTTTACTTCTTTGTGTTTTAATTTTGCTACGATTTGCTAAAGATCAGTTCTAATTCGTCTGCAGGACATTCAGGGCCTTTAATCATCTGGACTAACCTGCTAGCTGCACTTCTTTCTTACCACACCTTGCTCATGCCAACCACCCTTTGTTCCTGCCACATCAATCATTTTATACTTCCTCCAATACGGAACATATTTTCACACTTTCACGGTTTTGGTCATATTAGTCTCTGTCTGCAACGTCTTTTACCCACTATTTTACTGTTAAAAACTCAGCACATCTTTAATTCCCAAATAAACTGAAATTTTCTTTAGGAAACTGCCCTTGGTACCCCCAATTGTGATTGGTGGTTTTACGCATGTGATCCCCACCCCACAACGGAACCTTTAGGATCCTATTTCTTTCACGCTCATCACATTTTGTCTTAGTTTTGTATCACTGGCCTTCTCCAATAGGTGGTAATCTCTGCGGAAAAAAAGAAAGATGGTATTTTTGTTGATTTTTCTGTACCCACCCAGTATATTAGCATAGGGCTTTGTACATTTTAGGTGATTTTTAAAACACTTGGATGAATAAGGTGAGTTTTCTAAGTATCAATTTTTTTTTTTTTTTTTTTTTTTGAGCACGTCACCAAGTTTACTTACTTTTAGCATATTCATTTTGTGGAAAATATGACTTATTCACTTGCAGACCCAAAGTATTAAAAGGCTTGTTTTTTTCTCAGCTATGAAATAGCTCTTGGAAAATATTATGAAAGGTGAAGTACAAATTAATCAGATAAGCGAAAATTAAATTTTTCTTGAAATGTCCTCAGAATGAAAATTCAGAGAAACCATTCATAAGGCAAAAATTTGATTACAATTTAAAAAATTTGCCAATATAAAATATTTTTAGCAATAGTTTATGATGAGTGTCAATCTTCTCAGACCTCAGACATAGACTATGGAAGTAGCAGGACCACCTTCTTGAATCTAGAGCAAGAGCTATTTGGAATTGAACATGGTCTTACAATTTGAGAGGCTATGTAGCAAAGCATAGCATTTGAGAAGCCAACACTAAGTAGACTGAAACCTTTCATTATCTTTACCCTTTCCCCAATTGTTTTTGAAATTAAGTCTAGTGTAAGTATTATTTACTGTGTGGACAGGATCCTTTGAAATGACAGCCAAGGCCATGAAACACTTCCAAGTTATGGAAGCACTCTGTCTTAGATTTTGTTGTTGTTGTTTTTGTTTCTTGTTTTTTTGTTTGTTTCTGATTCCATTTCTTGTTGCAGAGTCCAAAACAGAGACAATCATGATTGAAATATTTTGTATGACTACAGTGTGTGCTTTTTAAGAACTCCATAATGGTGCCTTGCTAGAGCCATTGGGTCTTCAGAGCTCACAGTTTTAAAACTGCTGATTTAATAACTTAATTCATCTTATGGAGGTATTTGTTCTGCTCTGACAGTAGGAATTCTGAATCTCTCCACTCCTTTGTAGTTGATAAAGCATCTCTTTGATAGATTTATTGACTCTTGCCAAGGGGTATCTCTTTTAGTTGTGGTTTAAAAAAATCCAACCAGAAAATTTAACAGGAGAAGATGAAATATTAGGCACCATCCATTTACTCATCGCTGGAGGATTCCACTTCCTCACCCTGAACCCATAACTGTAGAAAGAATAAGGACAATCTTGTTGATGAGAGAAAATTCAAATAATGCTTATTTCACATAATCCTTACAATATCCCGGTGGGGTAGATATTAATCGGTAAAACTATATAAAATTGCCGTCGTATAAGTCAAATATGGTTGATACCAACAATTTCACATGGTTTAAACTTTATTGTATCTTTATTTTACAGAAGAGAATTCTGAAGTTTAGAGATCAAATATCTTACTGAAGTTTACAAAACTGTTAAGTAGCAGAGCTAGACCTGGAATCTAGAAACCTAGGTATGTCTGCCTGTAAAAGCTTGTTCTCTATTTTACATTGCTAGGGGTAGAAAGCAAGTAGATGAAGAGAAAAAGAAGCATGTCTTTTTTCCCCTTGTTCATTGATATAGCAGAGAGATGGGTAGCTTTTCTTTGTTGTAGTCATACTTGAGTCATTAAAACAGATCCAGGCTTACACAAGTATATACATTCCAGGTTCCTCTCCTATAAGCTTTAACTGTGCTAAATAAACAATGGTGTTACAACTCCATTGTATAATGGGGATAAAATGACTAAGACATGGATAGCAATGATTCTAAAACACAGAATGTATTAAGTCATCAAGGCTGCAACTAGCTGGAAGACTCTCACATTGCCTTTAGGTTGTCACATATGTTCTCTCAGATTGTAAGCTGCTGAAGCACAGGTTATCTTTTTTCCATTGAGATCTCCCTCCATTAGCATAAATAAATAATTATTGACCTTCAAGACAATGGTATCAGGCTGGAAGCGGCCGTGGGCCAACTACAGACAAAAATATAGTTGCCTAGATAGAACTGCTCAATTAAAAAGTTATATGCATATAGCCTAATAATGCCCCTGCTCCAAGTAGGGCCTACTAGTATACTTCATTTCACTAGTTTTGCTTTACTTCTTCCAGGGTTGCTTTTTATTTATTTCTCTTTTAGTTTGGCAGCTTTGTAGCTGCAGTCAATTCTCTCTACCCCTGTCTGAGTTCTACTAGAATAAGGGCAATTGATTTATGCACCAAAAATCTGATAGTATATAGGAGGTTATTCATGGAGAACTAAGGGGTCTGTTAAACAGTGGTGGTCATGCAAATTAGTGTGATTGCTGGCCCAGGTCCTAAAAGAAATTAAATTAAACTGAATAGAAACCAAGCTATGAAAGAAAATGATTTAAAGTAAGATTTGAAAGTATACATTCCCACCCTGGCACTAGATTTTCTTCATGTCACTTGGGTATTTCTACCAGTTGCATGACATTAATAAATATGTATAATAGAACTAGAGATTGGTTCAGGTTGGGGAGACTGATAAATATTTTGTTGATAGATGTTGTTGACTATGATAGATGCATTGTTGGCTGACTGATAGATGTTTTGAATTTACCTTCACTGTTTTATTAGACAACATGAAACAACTTTGAGATGTAACTTTATTTTTAAAAAATTCTCCTGCATCAGCTTCTCCCCTTCTCCCACTTCATAAGGAACCCTGACATCAAGAGAAGGAGAATTAGGGGAAGCCTTCTCTGGGGCCAGGATCCCTGTGGCCTTCTCTCTGTGATGATTTGACCAGAGTTATTTTTAAAGGTGGTAGATTATTTCCTTTTAAACTGATCTTCCTCTGCCTTTGGCTGTTTTGCCCTACCTATTCCAATAATGAACAACTTGGGCATATGATAGGGTGAAGCTCAAGAAGTTCTGGAGTTGGGTAATGAAAACAGGAAGTGGTGGTACAAGACACCTTCTGATAATCCCTTCTGATAATGAAGTCTCAGCTCTATTCCATTAGTTTCCTTGTCTCATTTCTACTTGGCAGTCACTGCTCAGCTTTACCAGGGAGATGGTAGCTGTATTTCATGGGGCTTCCCTAAATCTCAGTATCATGACATCATTAAGCTCTCTGAATTTTATTTCCTCTTATACTTACCCTTCATTTTCAGTGTAGGATGAAATTAATTAATAACACTACGAGTGTATTGGATCAGCTATGGAGCACAGGAGGAAAAACAACAGCCATTAAGTTCCTACCAAACGGATGGCCCCCTTTTGTAAGGTGACTTTTAATTTTTAAAATATATGAAGAGTGCATACAATGTAAATGTACAATAAAAAAAAAACAGCTACATACCCACTGCTCTGCTAAGGAAATAGACTATAGCAATTCCTTGAAATTTCCTGATATAGTAAGCCTTTTCTCAATCCCATCTCCTGCCTCTCAGAGGTAATCACAATGCTGAATATTGTGTTATTAATTCCTTATTTTCCTTTTTAGTTATACCACATATTATATGTATCCTTAAGTAATAAATCCCTAGTTTTGTGAGCTTATAAACTTGACATAACTATATCTTCATGGATGCTTCTGCAACTTGCTCTTTTTGGGGATCAACCTTATGTTTTTTTGTTTGTTTTGTTTTTTCTGTCAGCCTTTTCAGGTTGAAAGTTGGTGTATGTTGAATTTGTGATAATAATTGCTGTTAATTGATATGCTGTTAATTATTTAAATGTTTCACAAACATTTGCATTTATTAAATTTTTTAATGCAAGTGGTGGACTGGTAATCAGCAATTTTGACTTTTTATCCAATTTGCCAGTCTCTGTCTTTTGACTGGGGCATTTAGCCCATTTACATTTAAGGTTAATATTGTTATGTGTGAATTTAATCCTGCCATTTTGATGCTAGCTGGTTGTTTTGCCCATTAGTTGAAGCAGTTTTGTCATATGTTGATACTCTTTACCATTTGGTATGTTTTTGGAATGGCTGGTACTAGTTGTTCCTTTCTATGTTTAGGGCTTCTTTCAGAGCTCTTGTAAGGCAGTCCTGGTGTTGACAAAATCTCTGAGCAATTGTTTGTTCGTAAGGGATTTTATTTCTCCTTCACTTATGAAGCTTAGTTTAGCTGGATATGACATTCTAGGCTGAAAGTTCTTTTCTTTAAGGATGTTGAATATTGGCCCCCACTCTCTTTTAGCTTGTAGGGTTTCTGCCGAGAGATCTGCTGTGAGTCTGATGGGCTTCCCTTTGTGGGTAGCCCAACTTTTCTCTCTGGCTGCCCTTAGCATTTTTTCCTTCATTTCAACCCTGGTGAATCTGATGATTATGTGCCTTGGGATTGCTCTTGAGGAATATCTTTGTGGTGTTCTTTGTATTTCCTGGACTTGAATATTGGACTGCTTTGGTAGGCTGGGAAAGTTTTCCTGGATAATATCCTAAAGAGTGTTTTCCAGCTTGGATTCATTCTCTCTGTCACATTCAGGTATACCTATCAAATGTAGATTAGGTCTTTTCACACAATCCCATATTTCTTAGAGGCTTCGTTCATTTCTTTTCACTCTTTTTTCTCTAATCTTGCCTTCTCATTTTATTTCATTGAGTTGATCTTCAATCTCTGATATCCTTTCTTCTGCTTGGTCAATTTGGCTATTGAAACTTGTATATGCTTCGTCAAGTTCTTGTGTTGTGTTTTTCAGCTCCATCAATTAATTTATGTTCTTCTCTAAGCTGTTTATTCTCATTAGCATTTCGTCAAACATTTTTTCAAGGTTCTTAGTTTCTTTGCATTGGGTTAGAACATGTTCTTTTAGCTTCAGAGAAGTTTGTTATTACCCACTTTCTGAAGCCGGTTTCTGTCAATTCATCAGACTCATTCTCCATCCAGCTTTGTTCCCTTGTTGGTGAGGAGTTGTGATCCCTTGGTGGAGGAGAGATGTTCTGGTTTTGGGTGTTTTTGTCCTTTTTGTGCTAGTTACCTCCCACCTTTGTGGATTTATTTACTGGTGGTCCTTGTAGTTGGTGACTTTCGGTTGGATTCTCTGAGTGGAAATCCCTTTTCTTGATGATGAAGTTATTTCTTTCTGTTTTTTACTGTTCCTTCTAACAGTCAGGCCCCTCTGCTGGAGGTCCACTCCAGACCCTAATTGCCTGCAGTGGCTAGAGAATAGTAAGGGTTGCTGCCAGTTTCTTCTTCTGTTATCTTTGGCCCAGAAGGATACCTGCCAGATGTTAGCCTGAGCTCTCCTTTATGAGGTATCTCTTTGGATATATAGGGGTTGAGTTGCTGCTTGAGGAGACAGTCTGTCCCTTATAGGAGCTCAAGTGCGGAGCTGTGAGCTCTGTTGTTCTGTTCAGAGCTGCTGGGCATGTACATTTAAGTCTGCTGCAGCGGAACTCATAACTGCCTTTTCTCCCAGATGCTCTGTCCTAGAAGGTGGGGCTTTATTTATAAATTCCTGACATGCTGGTGCCTTTTTTCAGAGATGCCCTGCCCAGCAAGGAGGTAGACTAGTCACAGCCTGCCAGCAGAGGTGTTGCTGAGCTGTTGTGGGCTCTGTCCAGCTGCTGTGTGAACTTCCTTGCAGTTTTGTTTAGAGCGGTATAGTTAGAACTGCCTCGGTAATGGTGGTCTGCCTCAGTAATGGCAGACTGCCTCTGTAATGGCAGACTTCTTGGTAATGGCGGACTGCCTTGGTAATGGCAGACTCCCTTCTCCCCACAGAGCTGGACCATCCCGGGTCCGGCTGTGCTTGCTGCGAAACTCTCAATCCACAGCATTTCAGATTGCTGGTCTTTGTGGGGGTGGGACCCAACAAGCCAGAACACCTGGCTCCCTGTTTCAGTCACCTTTTTTTCAGTTGAATGGGCAGCTCTGTCTCCCAGGCATTCCACGTCGTCAGTTGAAACAGCTGACCAGTTTTGTTTGAGTTTTAGTGTGGAGACCTGCTGCACCAGCTGAAACAGCCATGCTGGAAACTTGTGGCACTTTTCAGCCCGAGAATCTCCTGGTCTGTGGGCAGTAAAAGCTCATTTGGAAATGTGGTGATCTCTCACCCTCTGCATTGTTCTTGCTGGGAACTGCAATCCAGAGCCGTTCCTATTCAGCCATCTTGGATCCCTGGCCTTATGTTTTTAAGACTAATTTGTGTTGCTGTGTATAGCTGAGATTCATTTATTTTTTATTGTGTATAGTATTCTATTATTTGACCTCATTTTTTCTCCTGTTGATGAATATCTGGATTGTTTCCAGTTTTTTTTTTTTTT
>NW_016107352.1:3574514-3652321 GCF_001604975.1 Cebus imitator | reverse complement strand
TTTTTTTTTTTTTTTTTTTTTTTTTAAATATTAGAAACAATGCTACTATAAATATTTACATGCTCTCAATTTCTGGGGCACACACATGAGTATTTCTTAAACATATATTCCTAAGAGTGGAATTACTAGAGTATGCACATTATAAATTTGTGCTAAATATTTTTAATGCTGTTTATATTATTTTACATTCCCAGCAGTAGTTTTGAGATTTGCTATTGTCCACATCCTTACCAACATACCTTTTGATTTTATCCTTCCATTTAGTGTGAAATGGTATCTATTTGTGGTTCAAATTTGCATTTTCCTGATTAGTAACAATGCTAAGTGTTTTTTCATGTTCATGTGTCATTCATACTTCTTTTTTGAGATGCCTATTCATGTATTTTGCTCATTTTTAATTGGGCTGTTCATTTTATCTTTATTACTTTGTTTTTTGGATATAATCCTTTGTTGATTACATGTTTTACAAATCTCTTGGCCTAGCTTGTGGCTTATATTTTCATTTACTTTATAGGTGTCTTTTGATGAAAAGTATTCTTAATTTTATCATGGGAAAATTTACTATTTTTCCTTTAGGGTTTGAGCTTTTCTTTTTTAATTGATATATCATAGTTGCACATATTTTGGGGGTACATGTGAGTTTTTGTGAATCTAATAAACATATTGTGCATCCTTAAGAATTTAATCCATCTGAAACTATTTTTTGTGGCCAGCTTGAGTTAAATCTGTTTCCATTTTTTGTGTTTTGTTACCTGTTTTCCCAGAATAATATGTTTTGTAGAACCCTCTTTCTTCAGTTATCTGCAATGCCAACTCTGTTGTATGCTAATTTCTATTTATCCATGAGTCTATTTCTGGACTCCTATTCAATGCTGTTTATGAATTTGTCTATCCTTGTATTAATACATCCTCTAATAATTACTATAGATATAATAAGTCTTACATGGTAGAACAAGCCCTTTAATCTGGTTCTTCCTCAGAAATATCTTGATTATTCTTTGCCCCTTGACCTTCTACATACATTTTGGAATCAGTTATGCCTAGTTTCATAAAAATTCATGTTGGAATTTTTATTAGAATTATGTTACATTTATAGATTAACTTTGAGATTTGAGGTTTGCCATTTTTTGATATTGAGATTCCCTTTACATGATTATGGTATATTTCTCTATGTATTTAAACCTTTTATTTTAAATTTAGGTTTTATAATTTTCTCCATGAGGATTTTTTGGTGATTCTATTTCTGGACATTTTACTTTTTATTGTTTTTGTAAAAGTCACATGCAAGTACACACATAGACACTCACATATTATGCAACACTAAATAATTTTGAGATATATTGTTTTAAAATTTCTCTGTACCTGCTTCTTCCAACCTCATAAGGAAGGTTGAAACCAAGAAAAGTAGGCAATTATTATGTTTTGTGGTAGTCAGGTCAAGATTTATATTCTCTATATATCTACAAATGTATATACAGTCATCCCTTGGTATCCAAATGGTTCCAAAAACCGTGAGAATATCAACATCCACAGATATTCAAGTTCCCTATATAAAATGGGGCAGTATTTGCATATCACCTTCATATGTCCCTGGCATACTTTAAATCGTGTATGAATAACTTATAATATCTAATGTGATATAAATTCTATGTAAATAGTTGTTTTACTATATATTTAGGGAATAATGACAAGAAAAAAAGTCTGCCCATGCTCAGTATAGATGAAAACAATTTTTTCCCATTATTTTTACATTACAAATTTTTATGGGTACATAGTAAGTGTTCATATTTATGGGTCATTTGAGATATTTGGTACAATATGTAATAATCATATTAGGGTAAAAGGGGGTATTTATCACCTCAAGTATTTATTACTTCTTTGCGTTACAAACATTATAATTATACCCCTTTAATTATTTAAAAATGTATAATAAATTATTGTTGACTGTAATCACCGTTGTGCTGTCAAATACTAGCTTTTTGTATTTTTTGTTGAGATAGAGTCTTGCTCTGTCACCCAGACTCGAGTGCAGTGGTGCAATTTTGGCTCTTTGCAATCACTGCCTCCTGGGTTCAAGTGATTCTCCTGTCTCGGCCTTTGGAGTAGCTGGGATTACAGGTGTGTACCACCACACCTGGCTAATTTTTGTATTTTTAGTAGAGATGGGGTTTCACCATGTTGGCCATGCTGGTCTCAAATTCCTGACCTCAGGTGACCTGCCCTCCTTGGCCTCTCAAGGTGCTGGAATTACAGGCATGAGCCACCACACCCTGCCCTAGCTCTTATTCATTCTATGTAATTGTATTTTTATACTCATTAACTGTCCTCCCAAGCCCATTATTCTTCCCAGCCTCTGGTAACTATCATTCTACTCTACCTCCATGAGTTCAACTGTTTTAGATTTTTAGCTCCCACATGTAAGTGTGAACATGCAGTCTGTCTTTCTGAACCTGGCTTATTTGACTTAACATAATGTCCTCTAATTCCAGCTATGTTGTTGCAAATGGCAGGATCCCATTCTGTTTTATGGATGACTAGTACTCCATTGTGTATATGTACATTTTCTTTATCCATTCATTTGTTGATGGTTGCTTGAGTTGCTTTCAAACCTTGGATACTGTGAATAGTGCTGCAATGAACCTGAGAGTGCAGATATCTCTTTAATATACTGATTTCTTTCTCTTTCTTTCTTTTTTCTTTTTCTTCCTTTCTTTTTCCCTTTTCTCCCTCCCTCCTTCCTTACTTCCTTCCTCCCTCCCTCCCTTCCCTCCTCCCTCCTTCCCACCCTCCCTCCTTTCTTTTAAATTTCTTTATTGACCCTGGATTATTCAGTAGCATATTGTTTAACTTCAATGTGTTCATATAGTTTACAAAGTTCCTCTTGTTATTGATTTCTAATTTTAATCCATTGTGGTCAGAAAAGATACTTGATGTAATTTCAATTCTTTTGAATTTTTCAAAGATTTGTTTTGTGGCCTAACATATGGTCTGTCCTTGAGAACTATCCATGTGCTAAGGAGAATAATGTGTATTCTGTAGCCATTGGATAAAATGTTCTGTTAGTATCTATTAGGTCCATTTGATCTATAGTATAGATTGAATTTCATATTTCTTTGTTGATTTTCTATCTGGATGATCTGTCCAATGCTGAAAGCAGGGTGTTAAAGCTTCCAGCTATTATTTTACTGGGCTCTCTCTCTTTAGCTCTAATAATATATATCTGGGTGCCACAGTGTTGGGTGCATACATGCTTATAATTGTTATATACTCTTGCTGAATTGATCTTTGTTATATAGTGACCTTCCTTTTCTCTTTTTATACTTTTGTCTTGAAATGTATTTTGTCTGATATAAGCATAGTCACTTCTCTTTTGGTTTATGTTTGCATGGGATATATTTTTCCATCCCTTTATTTTCAGTCTATGTATGTCTTTATAGATGAAGTGTGTTTCTTGCAGGCAACAAAGCACTGAGTCTTGCTTCTTCTTCTTCTTTTTTTTTTTTTAATTCATCTGCCACTCTACATTTTTTGACTGGAGAATTTAGTCCATTTACATTCAATGATATTATTGATAAGTAAGGACTTACTCCTGCCATTTATTATTTGTTTTCTGGTTGTTTTGGAGTCTTCTCTTCCTTGCTTCCTTCCTTCCTTTTTGTGAAGCTGATGTTCTTTGGTGGTGTGTTTTAATTTCTTGCCTTTTATTTTTTGTGTATCTGTTGTGTGCTTTTTGATTTGAGGTTACCATGAGGTTTATAAATAACATCTTATAATCCATTATTTTAATTGGATGACAACTTAACAATGGTTCCATAAACAAATAAGAAAAGAAAAAACTAATAAAAACTCTATAACCTCATTCCTCTGCTTTTTAACATTTTGTTATTTCTATTTATATCTTCTAATACTGCCTACCTCTTGAAAAGTTGTTGTAGTAATTATTTTTTGTAGGCTCATCTCTTAGTCTTTTTACTCAAGATATAGTTTATACAGCACAATTACAGTGTTATAATATTCTATATTTGTGTAGTTATTATTACCAGTGAGTTTTCTAACTTCATATAATTTCTTATTGCCCATTGACATCCTTTTCTTTCAGACTGAAGCACTCCCTTTAGTATTTCTTGTAGGACAGATCTCGTGTTTAGGAAATCCCTCAGTTTTTATTTGTCTGGGGAATTCTTTATTTCTGTTTCATGACTGAAGTATATTTTCACTGGATATACTAAGATTAAAGTTGTTTCTCTTTCTGCACTTTAAACAAATATTTGAAAAAATGCTCAAGGCTGGGCGTCGTGGCTCACACCCATAATCCCAGCACTTTGGAGGGCCAAGATGGATGAATCATTTGACCCCAGGAGTTTGAGACCAGCCTGGGAAACATAGTGAAACCCCATTTATACCAAAAAATGCAAAAATTATCTGGGCATGATGGCATATGCCTGTAGTCCCAGCTAATTGTGTGGCTGAGGCAGAAGGATCACCTGAGCCTTCAGAGGTCAAGGCTGCAGTAAGCTGTGATTGAGCCACTGCATCCCATCCTGGGCGACAGAGCTAGACCCCGTCTGAAAAACAAACAAACAAACTCAACATCACTAATCACCAGAGAAATACAAATCAAAAGCACATTGAGATATAATTTCACACCAGTCAGAATGTCTATTATTGAAAAGTCAAAAACAACAGATGCTGGCAAGGGTGTGGAGTAAAGGGAATGCTTATACACTGTTGGTGTGAATGTAAATTGGTTTAGCCACTGTGGAAGCAGTTTGGGGATTTTTCAAGGAACTTATCAGAGATTTATAATTTGACCTAGCAATTCCATTACTGGAAAAAAGAAAATAAATCATTCTGCCAAAGCACACATGCACTCATATGTTCATTGTAGCACTATTCACAACAGCAAAGACGTGGAATCTACCTTTATGACCATCAACACTGTGGAATACTACACAATCATAAAACGGAATGAAATAATGACCTTTGCAGCAACATGGATACAGCTGGAGGTCATTATCCTAAGCAAATTAACACAGGAACAGAAAACTAAATACTGCATGCTCTCACAAGTGGGAGCTAAATGTTGAGTAGTCATGGACATGAAGACAACAAAAATAGTCACTGGGGGCTAACAGATAGGGGAGGGAGAGAGAGGGTCAAGGGTTGAAAAACTAACTGTTGGGTACTATGCTCACTGCCTGGGTGATTAGATGATTTGTATTCCAAACCTCAGCATCATTCAATATACCCAGGTAAGAATCCTGCATATGTACCCCCTGAGTCTAAAATGCAAATTGAAATTTACAAAAATACATAAAATAAAACCAAAAATAAAATAAGTATGTCATGTTACTCTCTCTTGGCCTATACACTTTTCACTGAAAATTCTGCTGCAAGATGTATTGGAGTTCCATTGTATGTTATTTGTTTCTTTTCTCTTGCTGCTATTAGGATCCTTTCTTTATCTTTGAATTTTGAGAGTTTCATTATTAAATGTCTTGAGGTAGTCTTATTTGGTTTAAATTGGCTTGGTGTTTTATAACCTTCTTGTACTTGAATATTGATATCCTTTTCTAGGTTTGGAAAGTTCTCTGTCACTATATATTTGAATAAACTTTCTACCTCTGGCTCTCTCTCTCCCTCCTCTTTAAGGCCAGTAACTCTTGCATATGTACTTTTGAGGCTATTTTCTAGCTTTTTTTTTTTAATAGTCTTTCTTCAAGCTCACTAATTATTTCTGCTCCTTAATCAATTCTGCTGTTGAGACACTCTAGATGCATTCTTCAGTATGTCAATTCCTGTTTTCAGCTCCAGAATTTCTGCCTGATTCTTTTTAGTTATTTTAATCTCTTCATTAAATTTATCTGATAGGATTCTGAATTTCTTCTCTGTAATATCTTGAATTTCATTGAGCTTCCTCAGAGCATCTATTTTGAATGCTCTGTGTGAATGCTCTCATATCACTGTCACTCAGGGATTTGTCACTGGTGCCTTATTTAGTTTGTTTGGTGAGGTCATGTTTTTCTGGATGGTCTTGATGCTTGTAGATGTTCATCAATGTCTGGGCATTAAAGAGATATGTATTTATTGTAATTTTCACAGTCTGGGCTAGTTTGCACCCGTCTTTCTTGGGAAGACTTTTCAAGTATTCAAAGGGAATTGAGTGTTGTGATCTAAGTCTTTGTTCACTGCACTCATATCTGCATTAGGGGGCACCCCAAGTCCAGTAGCACTATGTCTCTTGCAGACTAATAGAGGTCCTGACTTACTGATCTTGGGTAAAATCCACAAGAATACTCTGGATTACCAGACAGAGACTCTTGTTCTCTCTCCTTATTTTCCCCCAAATAGAGTTCCTCTCTCCATGCAGAGCTGCCTAGAACTAGGGGAGTGGTGACACAAGCACCCCTGTGGCTGCTACCAGTGAGACTACACTGGGCCAGACATAATGCCAACATGGGACTTGGGTCTCACCCAAGTCCTGCAGTGACCACTGTCTGTCTACTGCCAATGTTCACTCAGGACCCAAGTTGCTCTTCAGTCAGCAGATGACAAATCTGTCCAGGCTTGTGTCCTTCCTTTCAGAGTGGCAAGCTCCATGCTCTGGCCCAGGATGAGTCCCGAAATGCCATCTAGGAGCCAAAGCCTGGAGTCAGGAATCTTAGGAATCTACTTGGTGCTCTATTCTACTGCACTGAGATGACACTCAGGCCACAGGACAAACTCTTTCCCACTCTTTTCTCTCCTTTCCTCAACCAGGAGTCTGCTTCTATGGCCACCACTATCCAGGCCCACAGTAAATACTTCCCGTCTACCCCCAATGTTCACTCAAGGTGCAAAGGCTCTTCAGTTTGTGGTAAATGCTGCCAGGCTTAGGTTTCTGTCTTCAGGACAGTGTTTTCCCACCCCACCTGGCCCAGGGAAGGTCGAGGAATGCCATCCAAGAGCCAAAGCCTGAAATCAGGGGTCCCAGAAACCTGCTGGGTGAATTTTCCCTCTATGGCCAAGCTAACGCTCAAGCTGTAACACAAAGTCCCCTTTACTATTCCCTCTCCTTTTCTCAAGCAGAAAGAGCCTCTCTTTATAGCCACCACAGCTAAGGATGTGCTGGGTCCCATCTGGAGCTACCATAGAACTGTGTCTCACCCAAGGTCCACAGTGAGTACTGCCTGGCTATTGATGTTTATTTAAGGCCAAAGAGCTCTCTTGTCAGCATGTGATGAACCTTACCAGGACTGGATCCTTTCCTTCAAGGGAGCAGGTACTCTTTTGGCCCAAAGTTTGTCTAGAAATATTATCTGGGAGCTAGGGTCTGGAATGGGGGGGCCTCAGGACTTTCCCTAGGGACCTATTCTCCTATGGCTGGGCTGGTATTCAAGTTGCAAGAGAAAGTCTTATTTACTCTTCCCTATCCTCTCATCAAACAGAGGGAAGGAGTCTCTCCCAGAGGTGTAAGCAGCACTTCCTGGGGTAAGGGGAAGGGTAATGCAAGCACTTCCTTAGTCGCACCAGCTGATGTCTCACTAGGCCACCCGCAATCCAAGTCCACTGGCTCCAAGCGCCGCACAGCACTAGTACTTGCCCGGGAATTACAGTCATTGTGGTCTAGACTGGCTTTCAGACTTACTTAGGACCCTAGAGCACTTTAGCCTGAGACGGTGGGGCTACCTGGAACACAGATTCTCTCTGTGTGCCATGTGGCTGTTGCCAAGGGGTGGGTGAGTAGGGCTGTGGGAAATTCAAGGCTGTCTTTCCTACCTCTTCAGTGTCTCTTTTAGTTATATGATGTATAACCTGGTACTGTGCTGGCTTGTCTGGTTTTCTTATGAAGGTGCTTTCTTGTGTGGATAGTTGTTCAGTTTGGTGTTCCTTAGGGGGATACAATTGCTAGAGGGTTCTATATAGCCTCCTGTTCCACCTCCTCTCCCAAATATGTTTGATCTGCTGTTGGTTGAATCTCTGAAAGTGGAATCCATGGATGTGGAACCCACAGATATGGAGGGCTGACTATATATTTGTGTGTGTGTGATATAAACAGTTTATATATGTAATAATTTTCTCACTGTTGTATAGAAAGGTACTTGCATTTTATGGTTATCTTTTAATAGCAACCTTCTAAATTTATGTATTCTAATAAACTGCATGATTTGCTATTGTATCATCATTTGCAAATAGTGGCATTTGATTCCTTCCTGTACCCTCTTTCTGCTTTTTGTTTCTTTTCTAGTGTTATTGTGCTGGTCTAGACTTCTAAAAAATGGTGAATAGAAATGGTGATAGTAGCCAACTTATTTTACACTTGGTCTTAAGAGAATGCTTGACAGGATTGTACCGTGAGTCAGATGCTCGCTTTTATTTTTTTGTGCATACCCTTTTGCAGGTAAAAGAAACCACAATTGATGAAAAACAAAAGCATATTCTATTTTTAATTTACTGAGAGTCTTTTTTTCAATTCATGGATACATGTTAAATTTTATCAAATGTATTATTTTGCATTTATTGAAATAACATTTTTCTCTTTTAACCTGCTAGTGTGATAATGATGAATTATATTAACACATTTTATTATGGTAAACCAACCTTACATTCCTGGAATAAATTTTACATTATTATTACATATCATCATTTGAATTATATCATTGCCTTTGATTTACAAATATTTTTTTGGGAATTTTTTTCATCTTTGCTCATGAATGAGATTGGCTTATTATTTCCTTTCTAGTGTCTATCCTTGTTTGGTATCAGGTTTTTATTAATTTGACAAAACATTTTGGGACAGTGTTCACTCTTTCCTCTATTCACTGAAAAATTTCATGTGAGATAAGTATTATCTACCCCTTTGACATTTATAAACATTCCCTTTAAAATAATTTAGTTCTGATATTTTTTTGTGAGAAGATTTTTCCTTTTACTACTGATTCATTTTCCTTAATGGTTGTAACAGCACTTTACAACTTTTTCATGTTGTAGTAACTGCATACAGACAAGCCCAGACTGTGAATACTACAATAAATATCTCTTTAATGCCCAAACATTGATGAACATCCAGAAGCATCAAGACCATGCAGGAAAACATGACCCCACCAAACAAACAAAGTAAGGCACCAATGACTAATGAAAATGACATTATCTATACAACACATTGGAGAAAACTAGTGGGAATTTGGTAATATCCATATGTACGCATTGTAAACACTCATTATAATTAAGTTAGATAGTTATAAGTATAAAACAGAGAATTTAAAAATATCTAAAATATTAAATTTTATATTAACATTACCTTAAATATTAAATACAAAATTTCTAGACAAAATATTTTCAAATTGTTTTAATCCAATTTTCCTTTTTATTGAAATGATTATATGCAATTCCTAATCAGGACTTTCAAATTATAATCTCTTAAAATTCTTGATAATCATATTTAACAAGAAACTTTTAAACATAATTTAGTGATAAAAGCTTTTCAACCATTTAAAAAAAATGATATTATTTAAAAACCTGATCACTATTCTTTTTTTTTTTTTTCATGGACAAGTGTAACATTGAAGTTTTTGTTATTTTGCAGAAGTACAAAAAGAATTCTAGTTCAGTCAAACTTTTCTCTAGTTTGTAGACTGCTTGGGCATTATCATAGGAGCCACTTTGAAAGGATAGCCGTGATGTGCCACAAAAATGGCATGTCAGCCAAAGACAGACAGAAGTACACTCCACAGTGGGCTAAGTATCTCCCCCAAAATCCATGTTCACTTGGAACCGTAGAATATGACTTTGTTTGTAAATAGGGTCTTCACAAATAAATTCATTAAGATGAGGTCGTACTGATTCAAGTGGGCCCTAAATCAAATAATGTGTTTCTATAAAATGAGAGGACACAGAGAAATAGATAGCCATATAGGGAAGAAGTGATGATGGGGTCAGCGATTAGAGTGATACAGTTACAAGCCAAAGAACACTAAGGATTGCTGATAGCCACCAGATGCGAGGAAGAGGCAAAGAAGTATTCTTCCCGACATGTTTCAAAGGAAGCATGGCCTGCTAATTGCGTAATTTCAAACTTCTAAACCCCAGAATTATGAGAGAATAAATTTTTGTTGTTTTAAGCCACACAGTTTGTGATGATTTGGGACAGCAGCCCAGGAAGGCTAAAACACCCTCTCTGAATGAAGATGGATGAGACATACTTTGTGGAGCTTTGTCTTTCAGGAGACCTTGCCTGGTTTTCCACCTTCCACACCCTCAAGCAACTACATATTGGTTGCATACTGCTATAGTTTGGATATATGACCTTTCAAAATTCATGTTGCAATTTGATCCCCAGTGTTGGAGGTGGGGCCTAATTGGAGGTGTTTGGGTCATGGGAGCAGATTCCTCATTAATAGTTTCCTGTCAACCTCCTGGTAATGAGTGAATTATTGCTCGGTTAGGTCCTGTGAGAGCTGGTTGTTAAAAAGAGCTTGGCACCTTCCTCCTTTCTCTTGTTTCTCTTGCCATGTGATCTGTGTACACACTGGCTCCCCTTCATTGTCCGCTAGGTGGAAGCAGCCTGAGGCCCTCACAGGATGCAGATGCCTGATCTGTCCAGAATCACAGACCAAATTAACAATTTTTCTTTATAAATTATCCAGCCTGAGGTATTCCATTATAGCAACACACATGGACAAAGACACATGCCACGTTCCTTGGGCATCAAGCTTAAGATCTCCTCCATCAACTCCACAGGCTGATTATTATCCACAACGGTCAGTCTGCAGTTGGCTGCCGGAGTGGATGTTCAGGTTGTGGAGTTCCTGCTGGGCTGCACTCAGTGACTTTAGGCAGTGGAGAGGGCATGATAACATTCACAAGGCTCATCCTCCGCAAGAACTGTGGGACCACTACCATTCTGTCTGAGGCGTCCTCCTCAGAGTCCTGAGAGAGACTGTGTTTGGACAGAGGTGATTAGCCAAGTGGAAGCCTTGATTGCCCCAGGCCCAGCTGATCACCCCAAGGGCTGATGCAATCCTCACACTGGTTGGGGAACTCAGCTCTCACTAGCAAGCCTCAACATGTACCTATAGGTCAAAAGTTGCCTTCGGTGCTTGCTTACCACTGTAGATTTTTGTTTTCTCTTCTCTGGCTCTTGAGAGAAGCGATCCCTTTCTCACTTTTGCTACAGATTTAAAAATTATTACATATTTTATTCAGCTTATTTACTTGCTCTGTACTGGACGGTTTTCTATGAAAAGTCTGTCCATCTTTTTGGGGGAAATGAAATGGAATGAGGCTCACTTTTCTTTTATCACAGTCTAGGTCTTCATGTGTTGCTGTGCCTTGATATAGGATGTTAGTATATTCTGCTTGTGAAATAGGCTTGCAAAAGCACAGGAAGCTTACGTCCTTGATTTATCGGAATTTTACATTGACTACGTTTTCAGAATCCTAAATCAGGATATATGGGCAGACAAATATGACCATATATTTATGGACAAAAGGATAGAATCTTTGAAATTTAAACTTTTATGGGAAAAGCAACTAATTATCCAGCCTGTCGTTAGACTCCCTTACTTTCAAGTCCCCAACCAGCCATTATTTATCAGCAGTGTGACATGAACAAGTTGTTTACATCCCTTACCTTCAACATCCTTATCTGTAAAATAATACTATTTACATCATGGAACTGTGGTGAGAATTAAATAACATAATCCATATAAAGCACTCGATCCATAAAAATCCACGTTATATTGAGCAATACAACCCTTGCTCAACAAACAACTATTGCTGTTATTGTTACTGGTGCTGTTTTGCTACTCATGTCAGGACTAGCCTTTGGTAAAATTAGTAGGAAAAGAAGGGTTGGGTGGATATCCTCTCTTTCTCCTGTTATGTGTTTTCCTCTCTCTACTTCACATGCTCCTCTCTTAAGCTTGCTGGGGCTTCCCAGTGAGATCTAATTCCTGGTGCCCCCCATCCCTCCATGACAATAGTCTGCACTTTGTCTCCCATTTCTCCCTGCTTTGGTTACAAAGTAGCTGGGTTTGCCTCATCCTCAGCAGATCTTTATTTTTCCAAACTATTCTGAAAACAATGAAAGCCAAGGTAAAAATAGAGGAAAGGGTACTTAATGATAATTCACCATATAGAATGAAACAGTGGTTGTGAGTGCATCCATTCAAAAAGTACTTAATAGGATGGTTATGGGTATGTAGCCAAGCCCTTGCACTGTGAATTTTTAGGCAGGAAAGTTTTTAGTATCATAGAGACATAATCCACAGAAGATTAGCAAATGTGAGTTAGGGTATGAAAAAGTAAATATATAATATTATTATTCCCATTTTGCAAATGAGAAAACTGTTGCTTAAAGGCACATATGCAATTTGCTTAGGTCACACACATATTCAATGGGAAAGATTTGCGTCAGCTCTTTCTAAATATAGAGTTATGGCTCTTACACACAAAGCCAGTGAGCATAAATCAGTGAGTAAGGTGTGTATGGCAGTCCAAATCCAGACAAGTATAACAGGAAGAAAAGGGTAACAGCAGCAATCATGGCAGAAATATTTGAACAATAAAAAATGGACTTCCAGAAATTTAGAAGGTGTTTGCAAAGCCATTTACTAACATGTTATCCACAAGTAATGTTTTACTATGTAAGGCCAATTGTAGAACCCAAGAATAACACAAAAGAGAGTTAATGTCACCACTGAGTCCTTGAGCCTAGCCACAGGGACTAGAAGAATTTAGCTGTCTTTTGCAAGGAAGTTAGTGGTTAACTAAGAATCACACTTCTAAAGAAATATATATGGATTGTAATTTGCTGGCTGTCCATATTCATTCTTTAGTTTACTAGTCACATGTCTAGGTAAACCAGTAATGCTGTTTGCAATCCAATAATAATAGAATTGGCTTAAGCGCAGCAGACTATATATCAATCAGCTATCTGGCAAATTTGTTTACAGTTTATCTTGACCTCATTCTGTGTATTAGTCTCTTTGACTACAAATTTCAAAAATAAATAATTTCTTTCAATTGTTGATAAAGGAGAAACACTTAAACCTGACTGTAGGTTTAATTGATTTCAATGTATAAATTTAGGATTATGCATGAATTAATCTACCGTGAAAAAATATCTGTAACAGAGAATGTCCCTACTTTAAGTATAGTCAGGTAGCCTAATTTCATGAAGGCAGATTTCTTTTTTTGTTTGCAGAAAATGTAAGTGCTGGCTCCTTTGTTCCTTCTGAATGTTTTGTCAAAGACTATTTATAATGAGGTGCACCATTATTTAGTTGCTTTAACAATAAAGAGCAAAGTTGTCGCTAACCTTACAGAAATAAGGACTAAGTTAAGACCCTTGTTTTCTGAACTCAAGTAGCCGACTTGATTAGAAAAGGAAAACTAAAGGCTCTACTTCTTTCTCCTCCTATTTCTCATCACAGCTGTTCAAAATCCTTTCTCCCATACAACCCACTGAGGCGGACTGATTTGCATGAAATTGTATAGTGAGTGATTAAGAGGTGAATCTCTGATGTTTAAGACCTAGCTGTGACTTACTAGCTGTGTTACTATGGCAGGTTATTTTATCTCTTTAAGATGAGATTCTCTCACATATAAAGCGGGTACAATACTAAGTTTTACAGGATTGGAGTAAAAATTAAATGGAATTAAATGAGATAATACCTTAAAAGTGATTAATATATTACATGGCATTAGTTTAGTGTTAAATCACTGTTGATATGAAGCTGTGACCACGTGGTCCAGTCTTATATAGCAGTATAGCAATAAAAAAAACATGACCTGGAAATTTTTTTAAAAATCCAATTTGCTCAGGTTCTTTACTTACATACATTTAACAAACCCCTTGAAGAGGAATCACAGCCTTCAGCAACACTTCTTAAACCCTCTTTACTCTCACACCCACTCAGTCAGTTACTTGACTCCTCCTTCAAAATCTATACTTAAACAACTTCTGTAGCCATAGACAAACAGCCTCTCTTCCCTTCAGTCTTACCCCTTCTCCCAATTTCAAATCACAAAATCCCACGGGAGGACACTTACTTGAAGAAATCTAGGGCAGAAACTGAGTGGGCAGAGTAAAAACTCTCTTACTGTGTTACTACGCACTGTTTGATGGTGGGAAAGTAGTCAGCACACTAATACACTAAAAGCACTTTCTCTCACAGTGTTACCTAATTTTCTCCATTCTGGTGCCCTTTTAAATATTATCATTCATTCACATTGTAAGGTTCTGTAGCTGGATAACTGAATCACTGACAAATCAAATTCAAAGGGATGGCAGTTTGGATGGTTCTGAGGGCAGATCATTTTGGATTAAGATGCCTCAAACACCGAGTAACAATGATAAGAACAATACCATTTAAATCATGATCTATATTTGCACTGCACTTGATAACTTTATGAGCATTCTCACATGTTATCTATCTAATTCCCCACAAAAGTACAAGAGTCCTGTGAGGTTGGTGAGATGAACAGAATTATCTCCTGTTTAAAAGATGAGGAAACGGGAGCTACAAAGACTGGTACCTCGTGAGGTGCTGTCGGGGCTGGGATTTCAGACACCCAGAGTGCTGTGAGAGCCCTAGTCACTTTCAGGGAGACAGATCAACTAGAGGTGTCAGAGGGACACAGAAAGTGAAGGGCCCTCTCAGCTTCCCTTGCCATTGACCCCGGGGAGGACATCATCTCTTGGTCCTGATGCCTTAGCTTGTTGACTCTCTCCATAAATCCTTTCAGTCACTTTATGCCTATGATGTGGCTGACAACCATAAAGAAGTATATTCTGCAAAACTCATTAGTCTAAGAAAATTCTGTTGATGTTGCCTTCCTTCTACTATGACATAAAAAATACAAATTAGTTAATCACAGAAAAACTATCTATCTTTTATAAGAAACAGGAAAGAATTTGTCAGGTTGATTTTTAATAACAAAGGATTGTTAAATATGTCTGTTGTGGTTTGAGAGCACAGGAACACAATAGCCATGTAGGATCTTTTATCCCCATGTACAGAGCAGTGGTACATTTCATTCATACATTAAATTACACAGACATTAGCCACAACATGTTGATTCAGCTTCACAGGAAACGAAAATCAATACCATCTGTGTGCATAATCACTCCACATCACCATAGCACACACTGTAATGTGTTCATCAACTCCAAAACCTCACTCCATTAGAATGACATTATTGTAAATTTCTTAAAAGTCACTTAAAAAAATACACACACACACACACACACAATATATATATATATATACACACATATACAATCTAGGTCAAGAAGTCAAATAATTTTAAATCTAAATTTTAGCAGCAATATTCTCTAGCTGTTTTAATTTGTCTAGCGTTTGATAAATTCTGAAATTGTCCTGAGATACATATCTTCAAGCACTGTGAGACATGACCCAAGAACCCAGCACAGAGCCTGGTACATAGCAGGTACTCAGAAAATACATGTTGCTCTTTTGATGAATGACTAGCTTTCAGCATCCACTTTGTTAGAATTGGCTCAGGATTCCAAATAACTCTGATTTGGGAAGTGAAGAGGTACCCCGGTTGATTTTGGGGCAACTGGCATCTAATATTTAATTTGGGGTCCCTTATTTAGCAAGGAGGGTTAGTAAAGTGGATGATATACTATTTTTGGAAGAAAAGCACAGAGAGTTTTAAAATCTTACGTTCGGGCACTTTTGAATCCTTAAAAAAAATTGCTCCTTAAAGTAAATCAAGGGGAACAGAAAAGTCTGCTTTCCAGCATTAAAAAGTTTTGAATGATTTGTGAATTGTTTAGACATGCAAATTCTCGTGCATCACCCCAGAGTCACATCTTAAGTACCATTAGAGTAATAGATTGCTCAGTTGGCCAGCTGCCCACTGAAATTTATAAGGAATTCTAGAAGGCATGCCATATGGGCAGGTCTATTAAGACAGTGTGGTCCTTTCACCCAGGAGGCCCAGAGGCTCTTCCGGGTGCCTATGAGGTCAAAACTTGTCATAATGACATTAGATATTACTTAGCCTTTTTCACCATTTTCAAATAAACAGCGGAGTTTCCAAGTAAGTATGTGACTGGTACACAACAGAATGAATAGAATATAGAATGCATCAGAATCTAGATGCCATTTATTAAAGACTTCTGTGTCAGTTTTAATTTTTAATGCAAATACTGATAATTCACATAAAACTCTTTGAAGTCTTTAGTTTTTCTGAAAACAAACTGAAATCCACCTAGATTAGCATATTAAAGAAATGTATTTATAAATTGAAATAAAGATGACAATAAAAATAATTTGTTGAATTAATGAATCAGAGCAAGATCCATCATCAATTTAATGACATATTCTTGGGCAAAAAGAAACCTTAAAGTAAACTTACTTTAAGTTGATTGCAAGATGCATGTTTATATTTGAAATGTGAAAAGACTGTACGTTAGAATCTAAGAAAATCAGTAATTGTTCTTGGAGAAGCAGATATAAAGTGCTCTGGAAGTTTGTAGGAGAAAATAGTTATTTTCAGGCAGATAATTTTATCTGGAGGGACTGTTCTTTGAGAGCCATAGAATTTTTGTGTAAGAGGGGCTTGGAGGTAACAATCTGGTTGGAAAGAAGTTGGATTAGTTACTAAGGGGCCTGCCTTGCAAATGCATTTGTTTAGCCAGAATACTGATTTTATTTAGATCATATATTTACTTGGAAAGGCTTGGTCTAGGCTGAGGGTGGGGAAAGATTGATGGCAATTATGTAGAATTTAAAAATTTCCCATTTGGGGTATATAGGAATTTATGTCTAGATATATTTCTCTATCTGTATACTATGTTTGCTTACGTATCTCTCTTTCTTTTCTTGAAAGCAGTAGTCTCTAATTGCTGTCTGTTCTTATTGAAAGTAACCCTTTTGTTTATACCTATCCTATGTTATTTTACTTCATTAGTTTTTCTCATATTCAAGAAATTTTCCAAGGAAGCATTTTTGTCTTATCCATATCCATAGCCACAGCATCAGATACAGCCTAAGTTTCAGTAGATGTGAAAGTTACTTATTGAAATGAATGTCCTCAAAAGGTGCAGGTGGTAGGGATAATTCTTTTCAGCACACTAGCATATCAGGACAGCCTCCATTTTGTGGAGAGGATATTAAAGCAAGATTAGAGGCTCAACCTGGAGTCATAAGTCAAAGTCAGAAGAAAACCTGAGGTAGAATCCAGAGGATCCCACTCCCAGTACTGCCTTTGCATCTTCTCCTTCAAATTCTGGCAAAAGTCACGTGGATGTTATTATGTACCTTTTAATGTTTCATATGTGCTTCATGAATTAATATGTACCATTTACATGTCCCCTTTGTGGGCTCGGGAGTTGGGGCTGTTTACTATTTCACGCCTTTAAAAGTCAGTGTACACTTTAAAATTATTTTGGGGGGTAGCTTTTTATCTTTCTTTAAGGTTTTGACCTTTCTTTCCTCACACTCACCTTGTGATTATTGTCACATGCACATGCACAATGGCTGTGGGAGAGAGGTGTGCATCTGCCTCACGTAATTACATGCTATGGAGTCTCATCATTTCTGGTTCTTCAATCCAAATTTCTTAACCAACTATTTTTGAATTGGATCTTTAGTACATTTATGTAAATACTATAGCTTTAAAACAAAATCTTTTTTTAAAGCAATTTGAACATGGAAAAAATAGGAACAATTTCTGAAAGCAAAAGCAGGTATTTTCTTCAAACTCAAGTAACTGAAATAACTGAAGAGATTTAGTACAAATTGCAAATAAATTCGCCTTTGGATTGAGATGAAGGCAAGAGAAATATCAGACTCTAAGGTCAAAAGGAACATTTTGGAGTAAGTTATAGACCAGAAAATAGGGATTTAAAATGGAAACATTGAACTCAACAATAATATTTGGTCATGACACCTTGGCAAGTATATTTTTATTATTATTTTTGACTGTGTTAACTCAGAACTTTATTTCCAATGACTCTAATTGATAGTATTTTAGCGATTTTTTTCCCTTATGTATACATATGTATTTTTAAGGATGGGAAGTGATACTTTGTATTTATTATGTCTTGGTTCTGAGAAATTTAAAGCATATAGAAATCTTAGGTCAGTTATTATCTGTATTCCCTGCCCTTCTCTAGAGCATGTATTTCAAAAATTACCATTTCTTAGTGGGATTAGTCTATGGCTGTATGGTCTCAAACTCCCAGGGAGAAATAACTATTTAGAGGAACTAATTTTCCAAATGCCCAAATTTCCCCAGCCTCAACCAATTTTGATGTAAATAAATCAAAATTGCAAACTTAAAAAAATAGGTAAGATGATGTATCTGCCCATAAGTAATTAACAAAAGTACATTTAAGATTTATTAGAAAGTGCAAGATCAATTGGACCAAATTTTGTTATCCATCAGTTCTACATTGGAGTTAAATTTTGTGTTCTCTGGAGTAAAAAAATTCTGTAGTATGATATTCATCATTGTTTTAAATATTTTTATTGTGTGAGAGAGTCCTCTAATTAGGGATTCGTCCTCATTTCAGTTGATGCTGGTATCTTAGTCCATTTGAACTGCTATAACACAACACTACAGACTGGATAATTTATCAACAACAGAATTTATTACTTACAGTTCTGGAGGCTGGGAAGTCTAAGATGAAGGTGCCAGCAGATTTGGTATCTGTGAGGGCCTGTGCCTCATGGATGGTGTCTTCTTGCTGCATGTATCCTCACATGATGAAGGTGGCACATTGATCCCTGGCACATTGTCCAATATGACAGCCATTAGCCACCTGTGGCTATTTAAACTTAAAGCAATAAAAATGAAATAAAATTAAAAATTCAGTTTTCTAGTAGCACTAGCCACATTTTAAGTGTTTAATAGCCACATGAGGTTGGTGGCTACTGTCTTGGTTGGCACAGACCTCAGAGAACATTTCTATCATTGCAAAAAGTTCTGTTGGACAGAACTGTCTTAGAGAAATTAGCTACCTTTGGTAACATTTCAAATTCTTTTGCAAATTAAATAATCACATTCAAACTAATTACCTTTGAAAATATGGATACTAACATAGCCACGTTATTTAAATGTTATGCTATCTGGTACAGCCTGCCACTTCACAAATATTTTAAATATATTGAAATATAATTTTAATATATTAAAATGTAAAATATACTTAGAATGAAATATTGAGACTAATAAATCAACACGCTATCTTAGGCATACCATTTTATTACCTCTCTCTCCTGGGGCATCAATAAAATCATAGTAAACAAAATGTTTTAAGTGCTAGAACTCCACAAAATAAAGAGAATGAACAAAGCCCATCTATAGACAGGCAGAAATCTAAAAAATTCTGGGATACAAAAAAAGTGATTAAATGAATTGGAGAAAGCAGCAGCCTATATATGTGTGTATATTTATATTATATATATAACATACATATTATATATATGATCCTGTATAAACACACACACACACACACACACACACAATCCTGTATATTGTGCCTGGAGAGGTAGAAGGCTTCAGTCTTTATACTTATAAACAACAGATACAAAGAAGGTCAGCAGTAACCTGTGCAGCAAAACATAGGGTTTTATTAAAAATTTCTATATAAAATTCTCAGTTTGAGAGGGCCCACTGCATACTTGGCACAGTAAAAAAAAAAAAAGTTACCTATCTCTATGTCATTGAGACATTTTAGAACATCAGGGTAAAGAGCATATTGAGAGAGAAAGGATCACCTAGAAAAAGGGCAAGAAGCAGACTGACAAGAAACTTCTCATCAGCAACGTGGGATGCTATTATAGAAGAGCATGGAGCAAGGGTCTCAATGATGTTTGTCAGGTATGAGGGCAGGATAAAGACATTTATAGACACATACAATTCAGAAAGTTTACCTACCATATCCCCTCCTTAGGAAGTTATTAGAGGATGCTCTCCAACAAAAAAAGGTAGAAGTGAGTAAAATATAAGTTCCTGTGGTGGATTAGATGATTGTTCCTTATTGTTCTCCTCTCCCCTGCTGTCAACATACACATCCATGCCTTTGTCAAATGACTTGGTCCTGCGTCCCCCTAGAGTAGGTGAAATATTTTCTCCTACTCATTTGGTGTTGGGTTGGACATGTGATTTGCTTCACATGATTGCTTCAGCTAGTGGACTATAATGGATGCAACATGAATAGAGGCTTCACATATGCTTATTTGGCTTGTCTTGGTCTCTCTCTGTCTTCTCTCATTTTCCACAATAGAAGCATACTCCAGACAGCTGCTGGCACTAAATAAAAGACACATGAAGTAGGCTTGAACTCAACCCATAGTCTGAAGCAGGGTAAAGAGAAAATGTTTGTTGTTGCCACTGAGATTTCAGGTTGCTTGTTATATAGCATTATGGTTACACAGCATTTTTGTAGCAATAAGTAACCAAGAAGTTTTCAGGAACAATCGGTACAATCTACAAGAGCAGTGACATCTTGTTCCAGAATGATAGCTGTGCAGTAGACCTAAAAGTGACTGGTCCACTTTGGAATATGAGGATTAATGGCTCTGGGAAAAGGATCTCCAAGCAGTGAGAATTAACAGAACAGAAATCATGATAGAGACCTTCAGAATGTAGTAAAGGCAATTGCAAGATCACAAAAACGGGAAATCCATCCCAGTGGATTCTAGGAGCACAGCAGTCATGACACTGGAACTTGTAGAAAGGTATCTTGATCTTATTTTACTAGCCCTGTAGTGAACTGTATTTATATAGGTATAATTAAGCTCCCCTTACAGTTTTTTTTTTCCTTTTAGAATTAAACATTATACAAATCACAAACCAGAATGTAAAGGTTTACAAAAGATTAATATAAAAGTATCACTGAGAGAGCTTACAGGAGTGGGGAGGATGGGGGAAGGATGAGAGTTCTAACACCAGCTTTACAGAGTGGGAGTCAAGGTGGTAGTACAGAAATGGAGAAGTAGGTATGTCATGGGAGATTGTCATTGTGGAGGCAACCAAAGGAGGAATGAGAATAGCGCTACCTTCCAAAATTGTGAAAGACCTAAATTCTCATCAACTGTGACAGAACTCCAATAGCCGATGCCTAAAATTGATAATTCAAGAAAGAATGATGTAACATTTTATTTAAAGAAGTAGCCACAGGCCAGCTGCAGTGGCTCACACCTATAATCCCAGCACTTTGGGAGGCAGAGGCAGGCGGATCACAAGGTCAGGAGTTCAAGACCAGCCTGGCCAACATGGCAAAACCCCATCTTGACTAAATATACAAAAATTAGCCAGGCATGGTGGTGGGCACCTTTAATCCAGCTACTCAGGAGGCTGAGGCAGGAAAATCACTTGAACCTGGGAGGTGGAGGTTGCAATGAGCCAAGACTAGGCCATGGCACTCTAGCCTAGGAGACAGAGTGAGATTCTGTCTCAAAAATCTCATTTTTGGCTTCAAGAACACTATAGTCTTAGAAAAAAAAAAAGGTGAGGAGGGATCTCAAATAGCTTTTTGTTTATATGAGTTATAGCAATTGATATTTACCATATTAAAAATTAAGGCCAGGCACAGATGGCTCATGCCTGCAATCCCAGCACTTTGGGAGGCCAAGGCAGGTAGATCACTTGAGACCAGGAGTTCAAGACCAGCCTGGCCAATGTGATGAAACCTGTCTCTACTAAAAATACAAAAATTAGCCAGGCGTGGTGGTGCACACCTGTAATCCCAGCGATCCAGGAGGCTGAGGCATAAGAAATCTCTTGAACTGAGGAGGCAGAGGCCTCATTGAGCTGAGATCATGCCACTACACTTCAGCCGGGTGACAGAAGCAGACTCTGTCTCAAAAAAATAAAAATATAGAAAAATAAAAATAAATTGTAACCTGTAGGTGCTTCAGTAGCCTTTTTATTTCTAGTTTGAGAAGCTATAATAACTTTTGACTTTTAACAGGCTCATAATGTTTACACTTGCAATATTTAATTCCCTTTTTAAAAAATTCTCAATGATTGGTCTCAAAATGATGCCACAACTTAACTGATATCATGATACTATATGAAAATTTTCCATCATATAACACGGTATGGATTATTATTAACATCTATAAAAGCTGAGAGAAAGACGTTTTCATCATTTTTCTTATTTACAGTTTTGTCAAATTTCTTTGGAATATTTCTCCCTTCCACAGGCCAGATAATTTGCTATGTCCTTTTTGGTATCTTTAAATGTAGAGGTTGTGGCTGTGGATGGGGAAAGCAAGTCTTCTACTCCTTTTTAAGCCAACAATCTATCATGTTGAGTGTCTGTATTATTCACTTTGGGTGGGGTTCTGAGAGCTGGGCATCGCACCAGCACCCAGAGGAGGGAACTGAGAATGCCTTTCATTTATTCTTTCTTCAACACTCTGCCTTTGTAAACGTAGGTCTATATTTCTGATCTATATAATTTCCTTCTCTCTAAAGGATTTCTTTTAATATTTTTTTTTTGCCAAGCAGATCTACTGGTAACAAATTCTCTTAATTTTTGTTTGTCTGTGGAAATTTTTATTTCTCCTTTACTTTTGAAGGATAATTTTACTGGATGTAAAATTCTAGGTTGGGTTTTGTTTTTCTTGCTTACTTGCATCGTTTCTGAAAGGAAGTTTGTTTCTCTCCAGATAAGGTGCTTTTGCCCCTCTGGCCTCTCTCAAGATTTTCTCTTTGTCTTTGTCTGCAGTTTGAATATGATATGGCCAGGTATAGTTTTTTTTGGTATTTGCCTGCATAGTTTTCTCTGATCTTCCTGGATCTATGGTTTGGTTTCTATCGTTATATTTCTTTTTATTATAAAATGTTTTATCAGATTTAACTTTAAAAATATAACATATACAACTTATATATTTTAAAAATAACTCTGGCACTTTCTCACCCTATAATCCTCTGTAACCTCTTTTCATATTTAGCATTCTTTTGCAGTCTTTTAAATGATCCCTTACATATAAATATCTACATCAACACCTAATTGCTTTCTTATTTCTTCAAAAAAGGACAGTCTGTTCAAACTCTCACAGTAATTGAGTTTGAGTCAGCATTTCTATTACAAAACAACTTTTAGCTATTTTGCAACAGCTAGCAACAACAACAACACTCCAGGATAAACCTTGACTTAAATTTATTTTAGTTGCAAAAGAATAGAAGAAAAATTATGCCGTTTGTTTGTCAGCAAATGACATATTCATTAAAATCAAATTATTCTTCTGGTTTTAAAAACAATTGTTTTCGGTGTTTCAAAAGATAGATGATGGGTATCTTATGGGAGCAGGCATCTGGATGGGAGATAGGCTCTTATTTAGTTCCGTTCAAATGGAAGTCTCCTTCTCTCTAAGGTTTTCTGTTTGTAAAATATGTATAGTTTTCTCTGACTTCTTGGCAGAGAAAGAAAAGCAAAATCTAAGATTTGGGGAGTCGAAGTAGCTTTGAGAGATCATTTTGTCTTTTATGACAAGAAGACAAAGGCAAAAGTGGGCTGAAAAACTTGTTCAAGGTCAACTATCGGAGGGACACATGGGATTACTGTATTTACATTTGGCATTGACAGTACAAAGCTAATATTTTTATTTTTATAACAACTCCAGTGAGTCCTGTGTAAACTCATTATAACAGTATGAGCTTTGTGGACCACTTATATTACAATATCATATTTCTAGGACAGAAGCCTCCTGCTGGTATGGAAAATGCTTGCTTTTTAAGTGAAATCAATCCCCATTTCCATATACTGTCCAATAACTGCATTATCAGTTCCTACATCTTGCCTGTTCTGATGTTGCCAAGTTCTTTGAGCATATTCTTTATAAGAATTATAAGCTGAGTCAGGATCTGTGAGCTGAAACTTAAAGTAGGAGTTAGCAAGATGGAAAAGAAAGGTATTCTGAACAAAACAATCACAGTGGATGTAACTTACCATGGTGTAAGAGTGGTGTTTGCAACATTACAAGTAATTTACCACTGGAATTCTTTTTTTTTTTTTGAGACGGAGTTTCGCTCTTGTTACCCAGGCTGGAGTGCAATGGCGCGATCTCGGCTCACCGCAACCTCCATCTCCCGGGTTCAGGCAATTCTCCTGCCTCAGCCTCCTGAGTATAGCTGGGATTACAGGCATGCACCACCATGCCCAGCTAATTTTTTGTATTTTTTTTTAGTAGAGATGGGGTTTCACCATGTTGACCAGGATGGTCTCGATCTCTTGACCTCGTGATCCACCACTGGAATCTTTGCCAAGGCCATTCATCTGCACTTGCCTTCCGAGAGTCACAAAGAGAATCTGGCAGGTGGCTGGGATGGGATAGGGGAGCATCCTCGATTTTCAATCTTTCTCACATTTCAGTAGAAGTCCTGGTGACTCTGCTAAACATTTCTGAAATGTGCCCTCTGTGTTATTGACAAGGCCACAGTCTTAGTTCAGGTCATCATCATTTTTGGCTTAGATAACTAGTTACTAGATTATAATCAGCCTCCTAACTAACTCACTGCCCTTACTCAATTTACTGTCCACATTGGGGCTGAGTTATTTTCATGCAACACAAATACGATCATGTTTCTCAGATCTTAACAGTTTTTAACCTAAAGGTGAAGCCCAAATTCCTTAGCGTGGCATTTAAAGCTGATTCCTGCTTCCCTCTCTGAATCAGCACTCTTCCCATACCTCTGTACTCTTGCCCTCTGAGCATGCACACTGCTCCAGTTTAAGGCTCTGCAGAGTCACCAGCTCTTCCATGACACCCTCCTCATCCTCTCCTCTTACTCACTTGGCTAATGACAAATTAATTTTTTCTTCCCTTCCTCCCTGCTTCACTTTCTTCATTCCATAAATATTTATCGAGAATCTTCCATGTGTCAGTCACTGAAGATACATTAATGAACAGGCAAGAGCTCTGCTCTTATAGATCTTATATTTGTGTGTATGTTAGGGGAACAGAAAACAAATGTAATACATAATGCTATGGTCTGAATGTGTCCTCCAAACTTAATTGACAATGTGATAGTATTATGATGTGGGGTCTTTAGGAGTTGATTAAGTTATGAGGGCAAAGGCCGGGCGCGGTGGCTCACGCTTGTAATCCCAGCACTTTGGGAGGCCGAGGAGGGTGGATCACGAGGTCAAGAGATCGAGACCACCCTGGTCAACATGGTGAAACACCATCTCTACTAAAAATACAAAAATTAGCTGGGCATGGTGGCGCACGCCTGTAGTCCCAGCTACTCGGGAGGCTGAGGCAGGAGAATTGCTTGAACCCAGGAGGCAGAGGTTGCGGTGAGCCGAGATCGCGCCATTGCACTCCAGCCTGGGTAACAAGAGCGAAACNAAAAAAAAAAAAAAAAAAAAAAAAGTTATGAGGGCAGAGCCCTCACGGAATGGGGATTAATATTATTATAAAATAGATTTCAAAAATCTATTTTTGTTTGTCCTTTTTTCATCCCTCCATTTCTTCCACCATGTGAGGATACAACATTTCCTCCCTCACAACATTCCTTCTGAGACTCTGATACTGTCTCAGAAGCAAAGACTAGGCCCTTACTAGACATTGAATACCAGCATCTTGATCTTGACTTCCCAGCCTCCAGAACTGTGAGAAATAAATCTCTGGTGTTTATAAATTACCCAGTTTCAGGCATTTTGCTATAGCAGCACAAATGGACTAAGACACATAAGTAAGAGAGCATGTTAGAAGATGACAAATGCCGTGAAGAAAAATAAATGATAAGTAGGAGTGGGGAATGCAGAAAGAGATGCAGTTTTAAATAGTGATCAGGGTAGGTTCCACAGAGAAGATGAAGTTAAAGCAAAGAGTTCAATGAGGTTGGTGAAAAAACCATTGACTTATTTGAAGGAAGGATGTTCCAGGAAGAGGGAGCAGCCAGTGCAAAGGCCCAGCATGTTCACACAGCAGCAAGCCAGTTTAGTGCAGCTGGAGCACAATGAGTAAGGAAAACTCACAGAAAAAGGGACCAGAGAGGTTCCCGGGGGACCTCACTACTGTCAAGCCATGGTGAGAACTTCAGTTTTAATGCTGTGTGAGAGCCAGTGGAGGCTTTCGAGCAGGAGAGTAACATTATTCGGCTTATATTTTCAAAGGATCACTGTTGAGAATTGAATGTGTAGTAGAGAGGAAGTAGAGAGGCCAGTTAAGAGGCTATTACAATAACGTAGATGAGAAATATGGAGAACCTGGACCAGGGTGGCAGTAGAGGGTAGTGAGGATTGATCAGATTCTGGGAGTGTATTTTTTTGTTTTGCATTTTAAACAATTTTAAACAAATTATTGTATGGTAAAATTGACTCTTTTTGGTATATAGATCTACAAATATTAATGCATGTATTGATTTATGTAGTCACTCCCACAATAAAAATACAAAACAGTTTCCCAAATTCCTAAAACTTGGGCTGCCACTTTGTGGCCACATCCCTCCTTCCAACCCTAAGTCTCATCAAACACTTTGACAAGTTTTGTCTTTTCAAGAATGTCTTATAAATGAAGCCATATAGTATGTAATGTTTTGAGACTGGCTTCTTTCCCTTAATACAGTGCCTTTAAAGTTTCATCTAAGTTGGTGTGTCAATAGTTTGTTCCTTTTAATCAATGAGTAGTATTTGATTACATGGCTGTACCATAGTTTGTTTATCCATTGCCTGTTACAAAAAGTGTTTTGTTTTTTTTTCTGTTTCTTGGTGATTATGAATAGTGTACAGGTTTTTGAGTGAACCCACATTTTTATTTTTCTGAGATAAATACTCAAGAATACAAATCCTGGGCCATATGATAATGAATGTTTAACTTTATAAGAAACTACCAAACTATTTTCCAGAGTGGCTGTACCATTTTGCATTCCCTTCAACAGTGTATGACAGTTCCAGTTGCTTTGTGTCCTTGTTAGCATTTGGTGTTGTCAGTATTATTTTATTTTAGCTATTCTAATAGGTGCATGGTAGTGGTCATTATGATTTAAATTTGCATTTTTCTAATATCAAATAATATTGAACGTCTCTTTACGTGCATTATATACTATTTGTATATCATCTTTGTTGAAGGGTCTATTCAAGTCTTTTCCCCATTTTTCAAAAATTGAGTTTTTCCTTTTACTACTGTTGAGCTTTGAGATTCATCACATATTCTGGATATAATTGTCAGATCATTTTTGCAAATATTTTCTCTCAGTCTTCAGCCTGCATGTTCATTCTCTCAACTTTGCAGAGCAAAAGACTTTTTAAATTAATTTTTTTATTGTAGATAACTGTAGATTTACATACAATTCTAAGAAACTATACAGAAGGGTCTCATACCCTTTTATGTTGTGTCCCTCAATGGTAACATCTTACAGAATGTTGACATACAAACAGTCAAGATACAGAGCTGTTCCATCTCCATAAAGTTTCCCTTTTATAGCCACACTCACTTCCCTCCCATTCCAACCTCCTCCTTAACCCTGGCAATTGCTAATCTGCTATTTCTATAATTTCATTATCTTAGAATGTTATATAAATGGAATCATACAACAGGTAATCTTTGGGATTTGCTTCTTTTCACTCAGCATAATTCTCTGGTGAGAATTATCAATAGTTTGTTCCTTTTTATTGCTAAGTAGTATTCCATGATGTGCATGTACCATCATTTAACTATTCATCTTTTGAAGGACATACTGGTTGTTTTCAATTTTTAGATACATGAACAAAGTTACTATGAATACTTAGGTCCAGGTTTTTATGTGAACATAAGTTTTCATTTCTCTGGGACAGATAAATGCTCAAGAATGTGACTGCTGTACAGCATAGAAGCTGCATATTTAATTTTATAAGAAACCGCCAAACTGCTTTCCAAACTGGTTGTTCCACTTTACATTCTTAACAACAGTATATGAATGATCCATCTCTCTGCATATTTGTTAATATTTTATGTTTTCACTATTTTTTTTAATTTTAGCCATTCTGGTAGGTATATAGTGATACCTCATTGTGCATATAATTTGAATTTACTAACTGGCTAATGTTGCTGTGCATTTTTACATTTGTATATCCTTTTTGGTAAAATGTCTATTCATGTATTTTCTCTTTCTCTAATTAGTTTGTTTTTTTACTGTTGAATTTTGAGAAGTTTTAATAAATTCTAAATACTAGTTCTTTGACAGATATGCGGTTTGCAAATATTGTCTTTAAGACTTTAGCTTATGATTTCATCTTCTTAATAGACTTCCATAGAACATTTTTTTTACTTTGATAAGACTCAATTTATCTATTTTTTTCTTTATGAATTATGATTTTGGTGTCATGTTTAAAGCTTACTGCTTAACCTCTGGTTATGAGGACTTCTAAAATGTTTATAGTTTTATATTTCACATTTATGTCTATGGTGAATTTTGAGTTAATTTTTATGTGCACTATGAGGTTTAGATTGAGGTTCATTTTCGAGCATATTGATATTCAAGGATTCAATACAATTTGTTGAACACAGTATTCCTTTTTCATTCAATTGTCCTTGTGACCTTGTCAAAAATCATTTATTTGGTTGCCTGTGTGTGTGTGTGTGTGTGTGTGGCACCTAGTTTTATGTTCTCTATTCTGTTTCATTGATCTATATGTCTATGATCAATCTCTTCAATAGTATACTGTCTTAATTACTATAGCTATACAGTGTCTTAAAATTGAATTGTGTGATATTTCTAAGTTTATTCTACTTTTCAAAAGTAGATTTGCCTACTCTATTTGCTTTGCTGTTCCAAATAAATTTTAGTGTCAGCTTTTCTATATCTACAAAAAATTTTCTAGAATTTTGACTGGATTTTCATTAAATCTCTAGATTAGTTTGAGAAGAATTGACAGTGTTAGCATATGAAGTCCTTTGTGTATACAGCAAATTTATTATAGCTCCAAGAAAAATGAAATGTCTAAGTATAAATCTAACAAAACATTACAGAACCTATATGCTGAAAATTACAAAAAGCTGATGAAAAAAATCAAAGAAGAACCAAAATAAATGTAAAAACATACCATGTACATATATTGGAAGAGCTAATATACTAACAGTGTCAGTTCTCCCCAAACTAATGTGGAGGTTTAAGTAAATTTCAGTCAAAATTCTAGAACTTTTTTTCAGATATAGAAAAATTGACTCTAAAATTTATTTGAAAAAGCAAAGGAAGCTTAATCCAATTTTGAAAAAAATAAACGGAAGGAATCACACAACCCAATATACTGTGTATGTGTTATTCTACAATTTTAGTTTCTAATTGTGCATTGCTAGTATATAGAATATTGATTTTTGTGTGTTGGGCTTAAAGTCACTTATAGTTTCAGGAAGTCATTTTGTTTTGTTTTTAAAATCTTTAGAATTTTTACACAGATAATCATGTCATATTGGAATAGGAATAATTTTATTTCTTTATTTGTAATGTGTAGAAATACACATTTATTTCTTGCCTTATTCCAAGGCAATATGAGTGGTGAAAGTTGATGTCCTTGCCTTGTTCACGATCTTAGTGAAAAAGTATTGTCTTTTACCATTAAATATGATATTAGCTGTAGGTTTTTGTAGATGCCTCTAATAATGTTGACAAAATTCCTTTGTATTCCCTATTTGCTGAAAGATTTTTATCATAAAAAGATGTTGAATTTTGTCACATGCCTTTTCTATATCAATTGATATGATCACATGAGTTTTCTTCTTTGGACTGTAAATATGGTGGATCACATTGATTGATTCTTAAATCAGCCTTAAACCAGCCTTAAGCCAGCCTTGCATTCCTGGTTTAAAACCTACTTGTTCAAACCAGAGGTATCCATCACATTACCTGACTTTATACTGTAAGGCTACAGTAACCAAAACATCTTGCATGGTACTGGTACAAAAACAGACACAAAAACCAATAGAACACAATAAAGAATCCAGAAATAAAGCTGCACACCTACAACCATCTGATCTTCAACAAAGTCGACAAAAATCTGAGCAATGGGGAAAGGACTCACTATTGAATAAATGGTGCTGGAATAGCTCGCTAGCCATATGCAGAAGAATGAAACTGCTTCCTACGTTTCATCTTACACAAAAATTAACTCAAGATGGATTACAGATTAAAGTGTAAGACCTCAAACTACAAAAACCCTAGAAGAAAACCTAGACAATACCATTCTGGACATTAACCTTGGCAAACAATTTATGACTAAGTCCTCAAAAGCAATTGCAACAGAATCAAAAATTGACAAGTGGGACCTAATTAAACTAAAGAGATTCTGCACAACAAAAGAGTCTGTCAGCAGAGTAAACAGACAACCTAGAGAATAAGAAAAAAAATATGCATTTGACAAATATCTAATCTCCAGAACCCACAAGGAAATTCAACAAGCAAAAAAAATACATAACCCCATTAACAAGTGGGCAAAGGAGATGAACAGACACTTCTCAAAAAGAGACATTTAAGTGGCTAACAAACATGAAAAAAATGCTCATCACTAATCATCAGAGAAATGCAAATCAAAACCACCATGGATACCCTTTCAAACCAGTCAGAATGACTATTATTAAAAAGTTAAAAAAACAACAGATGCTGGTAAGGCTGTGGAGAAAAAGGGGATGCTTATACACTGTTGATGGGAACGTAAACTGGTTTGGCCACTGTAGAAAGTGGTTTGGAGATTTCTCAAAGTTCTTGAAACAGAACTATCATTTGACCAAGTAATCCCCTTACTGGGTATATATCCAAAGGAAAAATAAATCGTTCTACCAAGAAGACATATGCCCTTGTATATCTGTATATCTATTGCAGCACTATTCACCATTGCAAAAATATGGAATCAACCTAGGTGCACATCAACAGTGGATTGAATAAAGAAAAGATGGTACATATACACCATGGCATATCACACAACCATAAAAAGGAATAAAATCGTGCTCTTTGCAGCAACATGGATGTAGCCATTATCCTAACTGAAAACCAAATACTGCATGTTCTCACTTGTAAGCGGGAGCTAAACATTGAGTACACATGGACATAAAGATGAGAACAATAGACAATGAGGGCTTTTGTGGGTGGAGAAAGAGATGGGGGCAAGGACTGAAACACTGCCTACAGGGTACTATGCTCAGTACCTGGATAATGAGATCAACCATACCTAAACCTCAGCATCATGTAACAAACCTGCACATGTATGCCCGGAATCTAAAATTAAAGTTGGAATTATTTTTTAAAAACCTACTTGTGTGTTATTATTTTTACATATTGATGGATTCGATGTTCCAACATTTTGTTGAGGATTTTGTGTCTATATTTATGAGAAGAAAACTTTAGCAAGCCATTTACCATTTCTGAATTTCAGGTTCCTCTGTTCTAAAGTAAATTTTGTTGCCCTTAATTTACAGAGTAATTGTAGAGACAAAATAGGGACCAGCTAAATGATGACATGCTTTGTAATGTGTAAAGCACTACATAAAGGCAAGGAATGAGAAGGGCTTGTTCAGTCTTTGTGCTGTCTCCCCAGCTACATAATTTGTCCCTCCTTTCTGCCTTCTTAGGTGTAGTGCTATTTGCTTTCATGGAAAAGAACTTATGGAAGTGATAATATGCATGCACTTCTTAGAAAACTTGGCACATTAAGTCAGGTCATCCAATATCACAAATTAGTGTAGAGGTTTTTTTTCCCCAATTACTTTGGAACTCTTCTAAGACCAGGAATAATACTCCCAAATGAATAGGGAATTCTGTGGCCCAGCCTAACCTTTAGAATACTGTGTCACTGCTGATGCAGAAAACCTACCGAAAGGTAAGAGAAAGTCAAAGACAAATACTTTAATGTGGTACCTTGTCTGGCTCCCAACAGGGAAAAACTTGGTCAATGTGACACTGGGCAGTGTCTCTCAGATACCTGCAGTCCAGTCTTTGTAGACAGAACTCACTTCTAGATCTTTATTCACATAGTTTATTCAAATTATCAAGAGCTAGGATTTGATTTGAGCCCAAGAAAGAGTTTAATCATCATGAGGGCATGGACACAGGTCAGTGTAATAGTGGAAACGGCTCACATTAAAAAAATCTCTGTCTTCCTTCTTTCACCAAAATCAAAGCTTTCAGGAAATCAATACAGAAAATAAACTCTTCTAAGACTTGCACCACTGCAGTTGATGGGCTCTAGAAGCTGCAGCAGCAGCAACCTTCGCTAATAACACTTCACTACAAGCTGTTTTAAAGAGTGGCAGAATGTATATTATATTTACCAGAGTTTGTACATTATTATTGTTCCGTCTCTCTCTGAAATAATTCTAAATTGGCACTTTGATGTCCATGCCAGTTCCTTTATTAACCTGACTGGGAGAACTGGTATACAATCTTTGCAACATCATTAACCACAGCATGACCAGAATTAAAAATCGGCTATCATTAGAAATAAAAATGATCAACAAAATAATGCAAGACATAAATTCTCAAGCTTATGGGATAAGGTAAAAGAAGATAAAAATATAAGTTAAATTTGCCAAAAGATTTGTTGGGATATGACTCTTTTGGGTGAAAATAAATAATCCTAAAGAAAACTGGGGCTTGCAAAAGAAAATTGAATTTAATATTATTATAATTGTTATTGTTTGGGGTAAAATGTTACTTCTTTTATCAGTTTCCTCTTGCTAGAAAAAAAACACTGTATCTTCTCAGCTTCATGATAAATCTGGTTTTATACTTCACTATGTATAAATAAGGGAATTTTGAGAAGAGGATATGAATTTTTTCTAACTTCCCTAGTTGATTAATACCTAGAATCTATATCTAGGTCTAAGTATCTTTCTTTTTAACAACATTTCTATCTTCTTATGTCTTCCACTTTTTATTAAATTTTACCCTTTTCCCTTGCAAATTGGCAAAAAAGTTACAACATCAACAAGCTTATTGGCCAGGTGCGGTGGCTCAGGCCTGTAATGCCAGCAATTTGGGAGTCTGAGGCACGCAGATCAGGAGGTCAAGAGATCGAGACCATCCTAACCAACATGGTGAAACCCCATCTTTAAAATAATAATAATAATAATGACAATAAAAGAACAAGTTTATCAAAATTATCTTTGAGAAACCAAGACCCAACAGGGAGGCAGAGTGATTAAATTGATTGATCAGAGTTTGACAGAAGAAGGGAAGTTTCCAGATTCACCTCATACGAGAATGCCAACCAACATGGCCATTCCTAAGAAATATTTTGCAAAAAATTTCTTTTTAAAAGCCCTGTCTTAATGCGTAGTAACTTGGTCATTTTTTGGTTATAAACAGTAGAATGACTTCTTCATTACAAAAGAGTGTGAAAACTACATGCTCTGATGCCAACTCCCTTGTAAAGCAATGTCATGTTGGAGGAGGGAACCATCATTGTTCAAGGGAGCCAGGTATATGTGGTTGTGGGGAGCCTTTGTCAGGCCCACAATGAGTTTCTTGTTAGGTGTGAGGGGGTTCAGGCAGATCGTGACAATACACAAAGTACAGAGTGAGTAAGAGGCAAAGTGAGCACAACATTTTTTTGTACTCTTGATTAGAACTACAAAAACTGTGACAGAACGTGCAACTAAGGTTTTAAAATTCAAGTAAGTTGGAAAGAGTTCAAAGGAAAACAACAAGTTGATAAAGGGTTTATATGTCAGCCTCTAAATAAAGGGTGCAGAGTGCTGGGAATGTTCACTTGAAAGGAAAAATAAAACTGAAATGAGGCATAACAGTCTCTAAACACGTAAGAGGATGTTAGAGAGAAATCTCAATTACTCTTATTAGCTATTAATGGGATTAAGCTTTGGGAAAGTCATAAAATGTATAATATTTGAAAATCATTCTCTTCTACAGACTCAAAAGTCAAAAAATAACTTCTGTGGCTCTCCAATCAAATTACCAAAGTTAGAAGCTACACATACAGTGTTGGTTGTTTTCAACACATATGTGATGAAGAATATTTACATTTATGCCTCATGCCTAAATAACCTATTTGAATAAACAGGCATTGTGTTGATAAAAACCACATTTTGCAGAAAGGAGTAATACAAATTAATCATCCATGGGACTGACTTAAAATCTTAAAGAAGCATCGATCATTAAAAATGAGGCAAGTACATTGATATATTAGTATAAATCAATGAAAAGATGATTAAGAAATAAGAATAAATGAAATAGGCTGGAAACCATAGGATCTTGAGTACCCCCATAAAGAACAAAAGAAGTTTATTCATTGTAGAGAAGAGAACCCTTTATAAATTCACTAAGGTGACTTAAAAGTTAATGATGCAAAAATCTTAAGACCTTTGCAAGAGTTCTCAAGCCTGGTGATGGCTGTGAAAACCATGATGAGAAAACTGCACTAATTGTCTACACGTACTCTGGATTGTCGGGAAAGCCAAGAAAGATGAACAAACCACAATGAAACAACTGAAATGAATCTTTGAAGCCAAGCAGAAAGCGCATCAAAAAATTGATCTTAACAGATGTGTCAATCAGATTGGAAGTATCTAAACAAGTGCAAAATGAAACCATAAGAAAGTCACAAAGGAAAAACTAAAAATCAAAAAGTTTTGAAAATGCTACAGGATGCTATAGAAAGGAAAAGATATTAATACAGACCATTACAAAGGACAAGTCTGTAAAGCTGACCAAGATTACAAAGAAAATCTCTCTGGAGTGATAATGGTGGAAAAGGGAAACAAAGGTGTGAGGATATGGGCTCAGGGTGGGTAGGCAGGAAACTTTAAGCAAGCTCACCACATGCAGAGAATTAAAGAGAGGGTGGTTGACAGAAAAGAATAAAATGTTATTAGGGAATGTGTCTCTCTGTGCCAAGTGCTATCTCCTGAATCCAAACAAGTAGATGAGTGAGGGGAAGATTTGTAGTTGGATGAAGCCTTTAAAAGGTACATCCCTGAATCACAGAAATCAGGCCCTGGCAAATGCCTGTTGGGTGACGGAGTTCACTGTCTCACTGCACTGTTCCTCCCAGCAGGTGGCTGGCAAATGCTGTGTCCAGTTCGGTTCCAGGCCAGCAGGACAGTCTTGTTGTGCACAGCAGGCAACCTTTCAATTACTATATAAAAAACTGGACGTTAATACTCATGTATTAACCATGTTTGACAGACAAAATAGAAGTTTAGGTCCTTTGGAATAGTAGTGGAGAGTCTCTGGGAAAAGAGCTCAGGGAGACAGTGTATACTCATTGTGACTGGAAGTGAAGACAGATAAAAGGCTAAAAGCCAGGAGCAGGGGAAAATATGTGAAGGAATGGGAAGAACTAAGGGCTTGACAATAGGTGCCTTGGTGAAACTAAAGGTAGGTAGATGCTCAGTACAGCAGAAACCACTCAATCAACATTGATACTAACTGAAATGAAAGACTTAGGCATATAAAATCTAATCTGGGATGCTGATGAGTTCTATTATAGCTAGTCCATGTGCATTTAATATTGTTACAGAGAAAGTATCATAATATAGTGCTTACTGAAAATGATAGTGGGACAGAGTGGGATCCTGATGTATATTTGTAGAATTCCAGTTTTCTTCTGATACCAGTATCCACTTCTATTCTGCACAGAGAGAACACAGAAGGAACTGGTTACACAGTGCTCAAACAAAACTTAAGACAACAAATAAGAGAGGGCAGGCATTTCCAGTCTCTTATATAACTAGGGGCAGAATTTTCTGAGGAAGCTGGGAAGAAGCAAACATCTTAAAAATACTATTAATAGATAATCCCTGCTTCAAAGGCACTTTGAGCAACTGCAGCTTGAATGACTAAGAAAACCAACCAATAGTCATAAAAGCCCTGATAGAAGAAAGAGATCAGGAAAACCCAGAGGAAAAGAGAACTCAGATTTAAGAGTAACCCCTTGATTATATCTAGCTAAGAGTTTCACCATTTCCTTGGTGGCGAGGAGCACTGAAATGATCAGAATCTCTTTCAGAGTAAAGGGAAAGTAATTATTCATAACCATACAGTGTAGTACATGTGTAGTTCTCATGCCTTAAGGACACTTTTGTTGCCTTCACAATGAAGTCACCTTTTGCTGCAAATAAATATCTAAACTGGAGAGACTGATGATAGCAGTTAAAATCGTAATACGTAAAGGTGGAAGAGCTTACATGGGGTGAAGTTACAAGTTATGTAGCGACAAACAAACCATGACTAAACTCACAATCTTGCCAATGTGAGGGTTTTTAAGCAAAGGAGAGCATAGGTTTCTTGGGGCATTATTTTCACTTTTAGCTATATTAAAAATCACGTGAGAATAATTTAGAGACACAAAATTTCTCCAATTAGAATTGAGTTTGTAGCAGAATTCTTCTGTTGGTTATACCTTTATGTATTTATCTTGTGAGGTCTAATTGACCATTATTTGCCACACCTTTCCAGGAGACAATGATCACAGCCTATTGTTTGTTTTTGTTTTTTTGTTTATTTTGAGATGGAGTCTGGCTCTGTTGCCTAGGCTGGAGTGCAGTGGCACAATCTTGGCTCACTGCAACCTCCACCTCCCGGTGGAGCAATTTTCCTACAAACTCCACCTCAATTTTCCTACAAACTCCACCTCCTGAGTTCAAGCGATTCTCCTGCCTCAGCCTCCCTAGTAGCTGGGATTACAGACATGTACCACCATGCCCAGATAATTTTTGTATTTTTAGTAGAGATGGGGTTTTGCCATGTTGGCCAGGCTGGTCTCAAACTTCTGATCTGAGGTGATCAGCCAGCCTTGGCCTCCCAAGTGCTGGGATTACAGGAGTGAGCCACCACACCTGGCCTAATGCCAGTTGTCTTGACTCATACAGTCACAGCCTCTGTTCTTAGCTATAGACCATACTTGCTAGATAACGGGTTAAAAAAGAATCTAAATATGTGACTTAGTTTATGTATTTGTTAACTAGATATAAGAAATTGAATATTTCCTAAACTTGGAAAGCTGCAGTGAAGATTAACGGGAGCACTTTTAAATATAAAATCAGCAATCATAATAACTGAAATGGCAATGTGCCAAAATAAAACCAAAACCAAAAAGAATATTGTAACATTATATTTTTTAAAACTACAATGGAGAGAAAAATTTCTCTTTTATTTGTTTAAGGGAAGGGGTGTATTTCACCCTTAAAACCATGAATGTTTTCCCTGAGAGATGTTCCATGGCTCATTGATATAAGAGTCATTGAAATGTAAAGGCAGCATCATGATTCGATGTTCTTCACTTTTGTACAGTGTTTATCAACTGCAGGTTTCTAGATATGCCCATTCATAACATCTTGAGTATTATAATATTAGGCAACACAGAATCCAATGGCTTTTGACTGGGAATTCATCCTCAATTGGAAAGTAAACATCTAAGATCAGATTAGTTGACAATTCTGATCTTTGGTATTCTATCACATTAAGTCATGGTACTATTTATATTCATTCAACAAACTTTTCATTTTATTAGTTTTCCCATTTATAAAGTCATCTAAAATTTATGAAAGGTGATGAAGAAAAGCATGTTTGCGCAAAGAACCAAAATGTTAATTAACAGTCTTCTTTTGTTCCCAAGAAATTTAAGGAGGATCACAAAAACAGATAATATCAAGATAATACAGGTTAGTGAGAAACCTGTAACAAAAAGAAAAGATAGGAACATTAAACAAATCCAAGAATGAAATAGAAGCAAACGCATGTACTATTAAGCCCAATCTTATTGTCAAAAATGGGTTTCAGATTAAGTTTCATGCTTTTTAGTGGCCAGTGCAAAGGAGTAAAAGTCCTCAGTTACAAGCATCTTAGAATCTTTATGATAATGTAAATATACTGTCTCAGAGAAGCACAATTATTCTTGATACTAAGACTACAAATAAGTTTCTCAAAGTGTCCTCATGGAAATTGTCCTGAACAGCATGCTTACTTCAATCCCAGGGACAAGTTTCACAGGGCTGTTCCTTAAAGCTCCCAGTGGAATCAATTTAGTGAAAGCAATTTTGTAGAGAAGATGAAGAGTGAGGGTCAGTTTACTGAGGTCTACTTTCTCAGTGCCATGAAGAGTCACAAAAAAATTGCTATATAAAGATATGAATTTTTGCCAATGAAATCTTATAATAGTAACAACTTCTATATACAAATGGCCAACAAGCATATGGAAAAATTCTCAACATCACTAATCATCAGGGAAATGCAAATCAAAACCACAATATGATAACATCTCACTTCTGCAAGAATGGCCATAATAAAAAAAAATAATAGATGTGGATGTGGTAAAAAGGGAAAAGTTTTACTCTCTTGGTGGTAATCTAAACTAGCACAACGACTGTGGAAAACAGTGTGGAGTTTCCTTAAAGAACTAAAAGTAGGTCTACCATTTGATCCATCAATCCCACTACTAGGTATCTACCCAGAGGAAAAGAAGTCATTATATAAAAAAGGTACTTGTACACGCATGTTTATATCAACACAATTTGCAGTTGCAAAAATATGGAACCAGCCCAAATTCCCCTCAATCAAGTAATGGATAAAGAAAATGTAGTATGTATATACATGTGTGTATGTGTGTGTATATAGATATATACACACACACACACATATATAGATGTATGTATATCTATAAACACAAATATATAAATGTGTGTATGTGTATATATATGTGTGTGCATATATATATACCCATATTCCATGGAATACTGCTTAGCCATATAAAGGAGCAAAATAATGGCATTCACAGCAACCTAGATGGCACTTATTACTCTAAGTGAAGTAACTCAGGAATGGAAAACCAAACACTGTATGTTCTCAGTCACAAGTGGGAGCTAAACTATGAGGACAAAAAGGCATAAGAATGATACAATGATCTTTGTGGACTGGTGCAGGGGAAGGATGGGAGGAGGTGAGGGATAAATGACTGCACATTGAATACAGTGTACACTGCTTGGGTGATGGGTGCACCAAAATCTCAGATTCACCACTAAAGAACTTATTCATGTAACCGAATACCACCTGTTCCCCCCAAACCTATTGAAATAAAAAAATTAATTAAAAACAACAAAACTAATAATATAACAGCTTCTTATGCATATGGATTATATTTAATATTCATTTTAAAATGGAAAGTACTATCACTGTCTTCTTGAAAATCTCAAATAGGAGTTTTTGGCTTTTATATATATCATCTGCTTTTAAAGAATTGTTCATAAACCCTTTAAAAAACAATAAACAGAGGTCTTGTGACTCTGCTTGATTAAAAAAAAATTCCCTTTTCCCAAATAAAGAGAATAAAGTTAGAATAAATAATCTTTAAGATATTTTACTTCCTACACTTAATGGTTTTAATGTATGTCACGATAATGGCTTGTTTTTAAAGCAAATAAACTTTCTTGTTTTCTCAGAAACCTCAAAAGGCAAAGCAAAAATCAGTGTATTGATCCCTACAATGGGATTTCAATGTTACTCTAGCTTCAGAAGGTTTCCAGTTACAGAGAAATATTTTAGTAATCATAAGGTTCAGACAGACCTTATGTGACCCTATTCATTCCTGACCAACAAATAGTTTTTGTTTAACTTCGAAATAAAGCAGACAAACCCTACAAGGTTACTTGTAATCATGACACCATTCTTAGAATTGCCATGTGCTGGGAACATGTCTTCTCGCTTCCTCCTTCTATCTACGGTATAAATCTGAAGGACTTTGTTATGGCTCTTATACTTGGCACATCTTAGGCCTATTTAGAACATCAACACCATCAATCACATAATATGGGGCCGACCAGCTGGATGAACCCTGGCTATCATTCAGGGGTTATTTGTCATCTGGGCATGTCTGTTTGGTATATAACACTCCTTCAGTCCCAGAACAATTTTCCCCCTCCAAAAATATTCTCTTTGACTCAGGAAACACGTGATTAATAAAGGACAAGGGTTTAAAGCCTGAGGTCAAGGCTAAAAGTCTTAACCAAACAAGTGCATTGCTTACTAACGTTTGCATCAACAGTCAAAAATTCCCTTGAAGAGCTCCCACACCGAAGAAACACACATCTATTCATAAATGCCATAAATTTCAGGGGACTTCAGTAACTATGATCATCTGGAGAGATTTATTTTAAAATAATGTTGTGCATCTAGAAATGTTTTGCTGCAGAATAATAACACTGCATCAAGCATTTAAAAGGTTCATTACAAACATTTACAATTTAATATAAAAAAATTAGGGTTGAGAAGACACAGTTTTACCAATATGATATGCAAAGGAAATTTGTACTATAACATTAGGACAATTTACATTAAAAATAAATTGTTTTCTAAGATGCCTATTTACACTAAAATGGATTTAAAAGCAATATTCCTTTCCTCATATTCTTTGGCTTGTTTATATGCCAGTCTACAATACTTTATAGTACTTTTCCATTAGACAGTTTTTCTTTTATACTTGTTTCCCTTTCTTTTACCAAAAGAAGCTTATTTCATGTTTATAGAATATTTTCTTCCTTCTAGGCAACTTATAGTTCCACCCTGTAATAGTATGTATCTGATATTATGAATTGTTTGGGTGTATGTATAATGACAGAAAAAAAGCAAATTTTAAAAACATACATTTAAAAAGTAATTGTTGGTTAAGGTTTTAAATTGTCCTAACATTGACTTAACTGGAACTGATTTCATTTCTTAATCTAAAAGAATTGATTTAATAGTGTTTATTTCATTGGAATTATAAAAGAAGTCACAAACTCCCACTGGAATTCTAAACAGAGTTTCTCAGAAGGTGATAAGTAGATTGTATTACAGCATTGATGATGTTGCAAGGCCTAAGGAGCTCATGTCAGTTACTTTATCCAACTTGTAGAGACTTCTAAGTTCCTGAACACAGGCCACTTTAGGTAATCAGACTTGCTAGAGTTCATCTTTCTTTACCTCCCACCTCTCTGCCAAATACCAAAGGAATAAAAATAGAAGCTCAGTACAAAACACACTGTATTAAAAATAAGTTGTCATTGAAATTCATACAGGCAATGCATTTATCCTTTAGACTGCCTTAGAATCACAGCTTTGCAAGCAAAAAGGGGTTTCCATGTCATCTGGTCAGATTGCTCATCCTACTGCTGTGGAAACTGAGCCTTCAGGAAGGAACTGGCAGAGGTGAGCCTAGAACATTGGTCTCCCATGGCCCTGTCCAGTGTTAGTAATCATAAGATACAAAGCCCTCTTATGGCTCAATGGCTAGCGCAGAAATCTTTGGGTTAATCTGACTTGCTCACAGCTTGGCCATCTGTTGCTCCACTACTTATGCTAATACGTTAACATTATATACGTGACTGTTGATGGGGCCTTCTTGGCACTGTACATGCATAATGCTCCCAGTTAATTCAGTTGACCCTGTTAAACAATGACAATGTGTGTGAGGCCCGAGTTTGTTCGCATTCCTTGTTACAAAAACAGGGTTACTGACCTTGTCATATTTAACAGTGTTGAGCAGACACAGCAATGTGGATCCTGAGGGCAAATAAAGAATTTCCACTGGTGATGTAAGAACTATGCTAATTAGTTTCCCCCTCCATTCTGCTTCCAGACACTGTATAACTGTATAGTTTAGCTAGAAGGCTCACTGAGCCCTAAGCTAACAAAACCCAATAATTTTTATAAATAATAATTTTAAAAATGTGTTTGAAAATGCATTTCTTTTAGAAATGTGTTCATATGTGTTTCTCTTAGAAACAGTGGCTTTTGCAGAGCAGTGTGCCTAGGGAAAGTTATCAATCTATTTTTGCTGTTGCATCTCTACTGCATAGAAATGACACAACGATGTAGACTGATTTTTTAAAAAGACATAAAATGGAGCCGAGTGTGGTGGCTTGTGCCTGAGTATAGTCCCAGATGCTCAGGAGGCTGAGGAGGACTGCTTGAGCCCAAGGCTGTGGTGCTCTGTGATCATGCCTGTGAATAGCCACTGCACTCCAGGCTGGGCAATATAGAGACACTCCATCTCTAAAAGAAATAAAAAATGAAAATAGAATCATCTGTTTATCTCTATTCTCTAAGAATCATTTTCTTAGCTTAAGGTAAAAAAAAAAATGCTGCCATGCAATGACTAAGGAATTATATGTGGGGCTGGTTCACATATCTAAGCACTGGATATGAGCATTCTTACCTTAGTAGAAAAACAAGCTAAGTTAATTTTTCAACAATGCAATATTACCTTGGTACATCTTGTTCTGTCTTTCCCTAGAGGTCTTATATGAATAAATCAGAAAATTGTTCCCTTATGTGAAGCCCGAGTCTGCACCTGTGTTAAAATTCACATGGAACTGAAATGGGGGGTGTGGGGGTGGGGATAAATGTCAGCAAATCTAATGGGATGATATATCTAAGTTTGAATTCTGAAGTTAACTAGCATCCAACACAAAAAGCATTGATGAGGATATTTTTATGGGCATATTGTTTCACATTTAGAACTGAAATTAAGAATATAATCATGTTGATCAATTGTCCTCGAGTTTATGATTAGAAGCATCTGGCTCTAGATTTTAGGAAACTCAGATAACTGGGTATTCTGAAAATCTTGGCAAGCCAAAAGTGTTTTACTTTACCTTCTTTGGGTTCTGGATCACCTTTCAAGTAATAAAACAATTTCTATGTCTTAGACATTGTAAGAGAGGTCATGAAAAGTAAGAAAGTCACTAAAGCAAAATATAGAAAACAATGAAGAGTTGAAAAAAGAGATTAATGACTTCCAGATTTCCAAAAGCAAGTAGAATTGTTGATGTGCTGGACAGGTGACTGGGTGGAAGGTGGAGAGAGGATGAGTCAGTGTAAAAGTAAGAGGAGTTAAATGAGGAAAACAGATATGGAGAGAGAGTTTTGTCTATGTTTTAAGTCTGCTCTTCATCCATGAATGGAAGTGATTGGGACAAGTCAGTTTCCCTCACAACGAAGCAAACTTGTTAATGGAATTTCTCATTTGCTTGATTTATTGCTTGATTTGGTTTTTAGACAAAATTGGACAGTGTATGAGATGCATTCTGGATGAAGACATCTCTCTGAAAGATTTTGCTATCAGAGGAAAGAAGGAAATGAGAGAGAAGTTTGGGGCTCTGAGAATAAGACACCTCGGTTATATCAGCTGTGAAGTCTACATTGAAGAGGACAATTATTTGCTTATTGCATTGGGGGCTGGTTAAAATCCAATCAATTGAATCCAGATGTGAGTTACGTGTGTGTGTGTGTGTGTGTGTGTGTGTTTGTGTTTAATGGAGGGTTGCCAAAACATCTTGAGAGTAAAGACCACAAGCTAATATAAGCCAAAGGATTGACAAAATACAAGGAACATTTTTGGCTTATAAAAATCCTTTTTAAGCATGGTGACTGGAATAATAAAATAAAAAGGTCTATGATAAATTAGTTAGTGGATATTTGCAAACGGCTGGACCTTGTCTAAACAAAATCTTCCAAAATAACCCTACAAAAACGTGTTCCTCATATGGTTATGTCCAATCACATGTTTAGGGAACACCGTAACTGGTAGTTTATGCCCTTTTGGCAGGAGGTAAACTCCAAAAAAGCAATCCATGAGGAACCCCCTGTTGACACAAGAGGATCATGAATGGAATTTTGATAAAATGCAAAGATGTGTTTAAGTTCTGGGCTACATGTGCAGAATGTGTAGATTTGTTACATAGGTAAATGTGTACCATGGTGATTTGCTACACCTAACCCGTTACCTAGGCATGAAGCCCAGCATGCATTAGCTATTTTTCCTTATACTCTCCCTCCCCTACCCCATAGGCCCCAGTATGTGTTGTTCCCCTCTCTTTATCCATGTATTCACATTGTTCAGCTCCCACTTACAGGTGAGAACACGTGGTGTTTGGTTTTCTGTTGCTGTGTTAGTTTGCTAAGGATAATGGCTTCCAGCTCCATCCATGTCCCTGCAAAGAACATGATCTCATTCCTTTTTATGGCTGCATAGTATCCCATGGTGTATATATACTACATTTTCTTTATCCAGCTATCAATGATGTGTATTTTTGGGTTAATTCCATGTCTTCTTTATTGTGAATAGTGCTGCAAAAACATACAAATGAATGTATCTTTATGATATTAATAGAATGATTTATGTTCCACAAAGGTGTGTTTTTAAAGAGGTATAAATGTCCATAGAAACCCCAGTTCTCTTAAGAAACTAACAATACAATATTTTATCTTATAAGTTGATTAATTATAAGAACATTAGGAAATAATTCTGTAGGATAGTTTTGTTGCTCTTGTGTTTTCTTTTCAAAATGAGACTAATTTTGATTAGTCAAAACCTAACATTTCCCTTGGAACCAGTATTCTTGAAATAACTGCTTTGGGATTAGAGTAACTACCACTATGATACAAACATTTTGTTTTAGTTTATTTTCTGAATGTATTGAACACTTAAAAGTAGATAAAAGGAATACTTTCTCCACAACTTCATTCCCTTGGCAAATCAACCTGTTTTCATACATCTGGGTTCTCATCAAGTCTATATGCATGCATATTTCTTTTTACAAAGTTACAGGTGTGCTAAAATGAATACATTTTTGAGAAGAATAAATTAATGGAAGCCTTTTTGTTTGAATAGTTAAATATCATTCAATGTCTTACAATGATGGAGTTATTTATGTTTTTATTACTGTGGCTAATTATTTGTTAAGAAAAAATTTCATTTGTGTTAGACTAGAACTTTTTTCCTGAAATCTTAAATAGAACCCAGAATTTGTTTAAACTAGTGATTTTCTAGAGCTTTGACTTTTTCCTGTATTTATTTTAGACTGCATCATGTTACTTTAAAAATATATAACCAAACTTGGGAATGAAAAGTTTATAAATGGGAAAAATGCTTACTTAGAATAAATTGGATCCATTTCCACTTCACTGAATTTAATTCAACCCCAAACTTATTTTCTATGTGCTAGGTATTATAAAGGAAATACCATCAGATGAGACCTACCTGTCTGCTAGGGCCTTCTAATGTATTGCATAGACATATTTATGGGTTGCGCTTAAGGCAGGGTTTAGAGTAGGAACAAGCAAAGATCTTGGAGAACTTCTATACAAGGGCATGGAAAAGCTATTCCAACAGTGAGGGCTTCTTAGAGGAAATAGAACTTTAACTGGGCCTGGAAGAATGGAAGGATATGGTTTACTTTTGTTTGGATTCTTTGACAAACTCATCTTGATAAATGATAAGGTGCTCTGAAGGCAGTAGGTTATGCATGGGTGATTTTAAGCATCTTTTAATGAATGAGAATGGAGAAAGAACAAACTCTTTTTCTAAACTCATACCATGTATCAGTCAGTGAATCAATTAAGTCTTTCTTAGGCTACTTCGCAATGAGCAGGGCTAGCTTCATGGGCGCATGATCAGCACAGTGGCACAAAAGCCTGTGCTTAGGAAGAACCTTGCACGTCAGGTCTAAATGCACTGCAGTTACCCTCTCAAGATTCTTAATAATTGTTTTGTAAGTGAAGTCTAGTAAGACAATGGAGCATGCACGGGAAGCCTGGAGACTTGGCTTGCTTGCTATTTCATCTCTGAATCCCTCACTACCACCTCTACTGCCTGCTCCTGTGGAAAGATTCTCAGCCTCCCACTCCACATCCCTGCCCTGTATATAGAAAATAAAGGCACCCTCTTCCTGGGGTGGCTGCCGAATTGTGTCAGCAGGGGGAGAATGTGAGTACATCCCAGGGCCAGGAGTATGCAGTAGGCCACAGATGAGAGTTCAAGCTGTTGAGTTTAACACATAACATCTCTGTGGTTTGAGGTAAAGACACAATAAAGCTGTGAACCAGGGCATGACTCAGTGCCAGAAGACATCTGTGTACCCAGTATGGCGGTGCCAACTCAGAATGACTCTTGGGACTCTCTCTGGGATGGACATGTGTGGTATAATCTTCAATATGGAGGTGTAGGAATACCCTGATATAGGCTGAGTGTTTCTTCCCAATTTCCATGTTTCAATTCAAAGAGTTCCTGCCCAGTGAATGATGGCACCTTATGTTATGGCTGCATAAAGCAACTAGTGAGACTTCCCTAAGAATAGCCAAGTTAATTTTACAGTGACCTAGTAAGTACTGGTTTTTGGTTAAAAAAATAAATACCTGGCATGATTTATTCTAATAGTCAAATGGATGAAGAGGTGGACACATTAAAGAACAATATTTTAAAATTGTAAGCATTTAAAGATGGGTTAAATATATACTATCGCTAGACTTTAATCCTTCATCCTTAAGTCTAAAAAGCAATGATTCTGAATCCCTTCCTACGTTTTGAAACCTTCCAGTCTCTGTTCTCTTTGGCAGAACTTCATGCTTCTTGGCTTTAGGCAGGCAATTTGTCAAAAAAGCTTGCCATTTTGGGTTTCTTCTCCTTTATTTCTTGTTTCCACCATCCACTCAGCCTTCAAAATCCCAAATAAGCTGCTTACCTTCCAGCTAATTATTCCAGTTAGGACTTCATCTGGTCTGAGGTTCTCCCACTTCTGAGGATCCAAAGTGTCTGTGCCTTCCCTATTAGGAGAATCTTCTTACTTTTCTGAAAAATGCATTCCCACCCTGCTTGCTGTTTCTTGTGGTTTCCATAGTTAAGGCGGGGGGGAGGGAAGGGGAAGAAAACTGGCAGTAGTCTTAAACATCTGATTCTGAGCCACATCTATCCCATTTTAGAGAAAATTAAATTTTTTACATTTGAGCTCAGACCAGAATTTGCAGACTAGTTACTAAGTACAAGACCTCAGCACAATCTGGGCTTTGTTCACCTCCAGAATCTATGAGACATTGGAGGAATAGTGAGTTGGAGTACTTTTTCTTTACCAGACCTCCTTATCTATCATCTCTTTTGCCTCATGAGCATATAACGTCAAATTAAGCACCATGTAACTTGAGGATGATGTCTAGCAGTTTTGAAACTGGTTCAGGTCAAGGCACTATCAACCTTATGAAGAACAGGTAGAGATTCCCTGGGTGATCATGTTGCTACATGCCAAATAATTAAACATGTGATTTTGGGTTTCCCTAGGCTATGCATGGAAACCAGACTCATTTTACAGATGTATGTTGGCAAAAGATATTGTCACTAGTTAGGCCCCTGATTAACCCCAGAAACCATCTTCCTCATTAGGTATAATCATTAGGGTTGACACAGCCTGATCATTCACCAAATGGAATCTACCATGAAGCTTTTGAGTGCCTTGGTATTACATTTGAATTTGGAATTGACTAAGCCTTAAGCTTTCCAAGGCTCACAAAATAAACTATGAAATGTATCACTTAGACCTCTCCAGGTGTCATGGACCAGGAGTCTTATTTGCCACCTTTAAAACACAGTTCCCTTCTTGGTCCACTGTGAGATTGTTCAGCTGGAGCAATCTGAAGGGTGGCCTGTCAATCACACACAAAGGAAAGACTGAAGATTATTTTAAGTATGATGGTTTATTTTACTTGGAGGTTTTGATCCACTAAGTTCATTAAAAATCCTCATATATTTTTAAATTTATTTAAAATTCAGATTCTCTATTTCTCATTTTATCGCCACTTTAATTAGGCATAACAGATTGAAATTAGGTATCATAGAATAACTTTGCATGTTGAGACTAACAATACTGCAATTTATTCCACGTGATGATTCATCCCCTCCCTCAATACTTGTCTGAGTCACAGGCATAAATGAATATGCAAAGAACAGACCTTCGTACTTCTGGATTTTCAGATTCTGAAATAAGAAAATCAGTCATCGGTTTCTGAAACTTGTGAACTAACCCTAAGTGCAGAAATCTTCACTTTGTGCCTAATGACTGAAAAGCAGGTTCTGATGTGCTTCTTCAGAAGCACTTCATAAAATAACTGGTGCATATAAAAAATTAAATAAAAGGGTAAAATATGCCATAAACTATTTGCATATGATAATTTCATGAAACATTTGCCTTGAGATATACCTGAGTAAAATTAATTCACAATCAGTAGAAACCCAGTGGGAATTAAATAACTCAAAATTATTCTTGGGCTGTGAAGTTTGCTGCCTTAACGGAAGTGTGTATCAAACATAAGTACATTAGCATTGGCTGTGGTTTGGGGGAGTCAGGCACATCCTTCACCTCATGTTTTTCATCCATTCTGCTGTTTATATTTTTTGGCAATGGGTTCAAACCACAGGGGGTTTGTTCCAGTATTGCGTGTGTGTGTGTGTGTGTGTGTGTGTATCTGTGTGCATTGTGATGGGCATAGCACCTTTTCAAGGGGAGTCTCCAAGGTGTGGTTGAATTATTGAAAGCTGCATAAGAGTTTGCTAATTTAAAAAATTACTTTAAAACTTAATTCTGTTATAGGCAAAGAGCAATGAGCATTCTCAGTCAAAGAAATAAAGACTGTTTCTTCGCACTCAGAATTCTCAGGGCTGACTACCACTCCACTCCTGTTCAGCTTTCTGCTGTCACCTCCCAACACTGCTTGGTGGTTGTTGCTGCAATGTTGCTGTAAATGTTTAAATGAAATAATGCACTGTAAATTCTTAGTTCCTGGCATATATTGGTGTCAAAAGACGTTAGTCATTGTCAATAAAGTTTTGCCAGCATCAGGAAAATCTGGGCAGGGTAAGGCACTGGTTACTTTTGGGTCATCCTTGGGAGAACTTTGGTGAAGGATAAGCTGAAGCTGATTACTAAAATAACAACACATTAGTCGTAGCTTTGATCATGAAGATCAGCAATAATTCTGTTTTTTTCTGATGCATATGAGATGTCACAGTGGCAGCAAACATATTAATCTTGTTCTTACTTAAGAGCAAATATTCACTGTCCCCAACCATGAAAGGTGCATAATTACTTATCAGTTACTTACTTTCCCATGTGTGGGCAATTCAGATAATATCTTCAGGATTTGCACTTCTGTAGATAAGGAAGAGTGAGCTGGGTAGTTTTTGGGTTGGAACTGAATTTTTATGCAGAACAGAGAATACTGGGAGTTAGAAGAGAAAGATAGTGATGATAATTTGTATATATTTCTAAGATTTCTATTCAGTTATGGTCATTTCTATTCAGTCATGGTCATTTGTATTGCTAGCTGTGATAAACCTATGTGTAGGCATGTCTTGTTTATATAAACATCTTGTGCCTGGTGTTGGGCTACAAATAACTTGACAGACATTGTTTTGCAATGGTGTCGCAGCTTTGAAGAGGCAGAAGCAGGATTTGAACCTAGGTCTGTCTGGATTCCAGAGCCAGTATATGTAACCATGATGCACTTCTTTCCTCATATTCTTTTCGGGCTGCATAATTCTCCTTGCAGAAATCTTTCACCTTGTTCGACCTTTTCCCCTTCAAGACTTCCTTCAATGTCCATTCTTTTATATATATATACATATATAAAAGTGTATATATACACTTAAGTATGTGTGTGTGTGTGTACGTGTGTGTGTGTGTGTGTGTGTGTGTGTGTGTGTGTGTGTGTACTTTAAGTTCTAGGACACATGTGCAGAACGTGCAGGTTTGTTACATAGGTATACATGTACCATGGTGGTTTGCTGCATCCATCAACCCATCATCTAGGTTTTAAGTCCTACATGCATTAGGTATTTCTCCTAATGCTATCCCTCCCTCTTCCCCCATCCATTACAGGCCCTGGTGTGCATTGTTCTACTCCCTGTGTCCATGTGTTCTCATTGTTCAACTCCCACTTATGAGTGAGAACATGCAGTGATTGGTTTTCTGTTCCTGTATTAGTTTGCTGAGAATGATGGTTTCCAGCTTTATCTATGTCCCTGCAAAGGATATGAACTCATTCTTTTTTATGGCTGCATAGTATTCCATGATATATATGTGTCACATTTTCTTTATCCAGTCTATCATTGATGGGCATTTAGGTTGGTTCCAAGGCTTTGCTACTTCAATGTCCATTCTAACCATACCTGGCCTGTATAGAAATGTTGCTGGGTAGGATTCATACCCATAGTGAGACTTATGTGGATCTTACAGCCAGATAGATAGATAGAAGGATGAATGGGTGCATGAGTGGCCACACTTATTTTTTTTAAACAAAATGGCCTAGGAGATATGTAGGAATAATGCCACATTCATAACATCTACTGACTAGTCATGGTAGATAACACATTGTTCCTTCAAGATGTCAATGCCATCAACAATAGGTAGTCCCAATAAAAGATACTGAACTAGATGAAACGAGTCTCCACAAAGACTGTAGTGGTTAACAGGATGGAGTTTGAAGCCAGAATGCCTGGGCACACAACCTATACTGATGTGTAATCTTGGGCACGTTATTATTTTTTTCTGTGCCCTCATTTCCTAATGTATAAAATGGGCATAATGATTGTACTTACCTCATAGGATTGTTGTAAGGAATATGAATATATAGACTCAGTTCCTAGCATAGAGTATGTGCTATTCAGTGTTTTCATTTTTTCTTTTTTTTTTTTTGAGACAGTCTTGCTCTGTCACCAGGCTGGAGTGCAGTGGCACAATCTCAGCTCACTGCAACCTCTGCCTAATGTTCAAGCGATTCCCCTGATTCAGCCTCCTGAGTAGTTGGGACTACAGGCGTGCACCACCACACCCAGCTAATTTTTGTATTTTTAGTAGAGATGGGCTTTCACCATATTGGCCAGAATGGTCTTAATCTCTTGACCTTGTGATCTGCCCACCTTAGCCTCCCAAAGTGCTGAGATTACAAGCGTGCACCACCGTGCCCAGCCCATATTTTCTAGTATTACTAGTAGTATGATTCCTTGTATTTCATAATTCCTCCTTCTGCTATCTGACTGTGGTCCCAGGTACCTGATACTCAATTGACATATAACTCTTGGTATATCCTTAATAGAGCTTTTGGTTTACTTTGTACCCAATTTCTCTACCATCAGCCCATAACACAAACATTCCTGAATTAGTGGATGATTTTAAAATATGTAGTAATGCGTAATTTTTCCATCCCCAAACTAAGAGTAAAAGCTTGGCTTCAAACTATCTTCAGGGCTGACAAAAGTATGAAAAGTAAAGCCAAAAAATTTTAATTAAAAAAGAAGGAAAAAAGGAAGGAAAGAGAGAAACAGAGAGAGAGGGAGTGGAAGAGGAAGGGAGGAAGGAATAAAAAAGAGAAAGAAAAAACAATGTCAGGGCAATATACTAGGGAGGCCAAAGACAGAGGAAAGCATAATGCTTGGTTAAGTTTCTATAACAATCTTTAATGTAAGATGCTCAGAAACAAGAACTATTTGTAAATGAAACTACCTGTATTTTTCCATGATGGTGCCCTCCAAGTTGGTGGAAGAGTTTGAAGGGGAAACCAACTCTCTGTGATGCAAGATGTTAGTTTTTCTTCTCGGTTATTCCTTGCAGATTCTTCCCTAAATCATAAACTTCCATTCAATCTAATCACAAGAACTGTAGATTTTATTGAATAAACCTGATTTCACAAATTTAAGGAGCTATCTGAATTTGCAGTTTGGAAATCTTGGAAGCATCAGAAAATTTATTCCAGGTGTCTTATTCTTATTGACATTCAGTTAAATTCAACACTGTGAAAAGGTTCTCTAAGGAAATTCCATAATATATTTTTTACAAATATGATTGTCCACAGTCTCAATGGATAACTACATTCAGAACAACTGTTTCACTAAATGGTTCTCTTTTCTGCTACTGTTCATAAAAAAATCTAAGCAGCAAAAATGGAAGAAAAAAATGATGAAGGAATAGTTTCTTTTTAAGACAATTGCATGACTAGACTTTACACTTAATTTCTATAAAACTACACAAAGGAGCTTTCTTAGTTCATTCATGTCTCTGTATTGTAGCTTTACTCAATCATGTAAAAAAGAAACATTGTGAATTACACAAGTGAGGGGTGGCATTGAAAATAGAACGTATCCTTTCATTAACTTACAAAAATACAATTAGTAATTATTAGTGATTTCCTGGAGAAAGTCCAGAGCTGAATTAAAAATATCACTAACCACAAAGATTTTCAATGGTCCCTTAGAGGAAAAAATACACAGTTATGAGGCTTATCTATTGTACTTGCTTTGGAAACATAAAAGGACTAATTCATAAAGCAACCACACAACATTTGTAATGTGTTTTACTTCTTTTGCATTCTCTGGGAAATGCAAAGAATGTTTCTTTTTCTAAATAAAATGCCTTATGGCATTTTGTTTAGAATGAGAATGGTTATGTCTTCATTCAGAAGTCATGGATATTCTGCCAAAAATGAGATCATTTTCTAAAAAGGCATATTTTTCAGTTTTGGCATATTCTCTTCTAATGAGCAACATGTTTATGCTGATTCCAAAAGGACGAAATCAAATCTAAAATATCTAGAATCTCTAGAGCAAATCTTACTCGTTGTGTCAAATATTATTCAGAATCATGTGATCTAAATATATTAAAATTATTTTAAATATATCTAAATATGTTTAAATTATTTTAAAAGAGGATTGTGTAATCCCATTAAAAAGTGGGCAAATGGCGTGAAGAGACATTTCTCAGAAGATATAAAAGTGGCTAACAAACATATGACAAAAAAAAATGCTCAGTATTACTAATCATTCAGGAAATGCAAATTAAAACCACAATGAGATACCACTTTGCCCCAGCCAGAATTATTAAAAAGCCAAAAAACAACAGATGTTGGTGTGGACATGTTGGAAAGGGAATGCTTATACACTGTTTATGGGACTGTAAAGGCTCCAGGTATCAAGTAGATCCTTACCTGTTGATATTTTGGACTCTTCTTCCTTGTGTCCAAGTTTAGAGAAACACATGGTATCAGCCTTCTTCTGGGTATGGAGGGGAATGAACTCTTCCTGTGAAACATATGGCTCTTTGAAGACAGGTGTGTTTTGACTGGACAGAAACAGGGTCAGCAGAGCTCTCAGCTGCATCAGGAAGAAAGAGAAGGAGGCCTCGTATGGAGAGCATTTGGAGCAGGACCCCAGAGGATTCTCCTACTTTCATTCATCTGCTTGCTATTTATGCAAAATTTCAACCTGCTTGATGGTCACTTTTATTTTCCTCTCTCTATCGCCTTTTAGAAAAGCAAGAAACTTAGTGCTGGGAAACTGCTGAATGAAATGTAAAATTCAATCAACTCCTGATTTTTCAAAATGCAGATTACCTGATTTGCTCTCTCTCCGGCATCAGGTTTTGTTGTCAGTTTATATTCTGATGTCAGCCAGCTTCCCTGATCCATCTCTCCTCTTGAAGGTGGAACACTTAATTTAAGGTTAGACCAGGAGTTGCCAGGAAGTTAAAATGCTTATCATAAAAAAAAAAAAAAAAAAAAAAAAAGGATGTGACAGGATGTTCCCCTGATGCCCTTTCACTCATTCTCATCCTGACCTCTGTGAGATGGGGTCATTTTGTTTTATGATGTTAATCCAGGAAAACCCATCATTGTGAGTCCTATGAGAGTCCATCAGTGTGAGTAAGAAAACTTCACCTCATAAATCCTTCACTCAGTAATTTGAAGGTTCCAGGACCACTGCCCACAACGCTATGTGGCGACATCATCTCCCTCCAAAAAGGAATCAGAAACACTGCTTTCCATGGTCTTGAGTATGTGAGACATTTGCAGGAAGAGACAGGGGCCTAACCCAGTGATGGTGCAGGGCAGAGGGATAGGAAAGAGAAGAGGGAAGGAGACCAGGGGGCACGGGGTGCCTGGAAGCCTGCCTGAGGCCAACTTGGTATGAAACAAAACATAAACAGATGGGAGGTTTTACACTGTCCACTGAACCTTTGGTGTATTTGGAATTTGGTAGTAGAAAGATTTTCTTTTTGGAAAAGGACTGCACCTTAATGTACCGCTAAGCATTTAGAGGCATTAACGTAAGTGCAGATATATTTTCAGCCTGGAATTTGAAACTAAATATTTGGGATTATCTGTTTTACTTGCCTTTGTGGGCAAGGAATTTAATAGTTAAAAGTTAAATCTATGCTAAGATACACTATACATATAGTAAACAAAATAAAACAGAGCATTGGGTGGTCATGGGTGAGATTCCACAGTCATAGCTGAAAAGCCAGGTATTACCTTTTGAGCAGGAGCACCTCATTGGTCAAGACACAGCCAGCGGCAAGTGAACAGGAGAGAAGAGTTAGAGACTGTGTTTGGAACAAAGGCCTTTCTGAAACTGCAAGTGTTTTCGTTTTTTTGTTTTTATTTTTGTTTTGTTTTAATTCTAGACACGAAAATTAAGGTTTCCTTAGAGTGGTTTTATAATTTTGAAAGAACGGATTGTTCTAAAGCCACACCTTGGTTACTTTCTCAGCAATCATTACAATGAGAGATTATCATCAGATGCATGTTCAGGAGACATTCTCAGATTGTAGTTAACTTGGATGACAAGAAGGGGTGGGGGCACTGGTGTCCTGGGGCAGCATACTTTAGGAGCTGAGGCACAGTCCCCTTGGGCATGCCCCCAATACGGCTGCATGCCCAGACAGAACAGACCCCTAGTGTCCCAAGCAAGGAATTTTCAGTTTCAGTTTCAGAAATGAGAAGGTAGGTCAGGGGGAGCTTAGCCATTTTTGTGTTTCTTTCTCTCTCTCTCTCTCTGTCACACACACACACATGCACACACACAAACCCCACATTCACAAATCTGCAGTTGCTTTGAGTGGGGAAAACATTTTATTTTTATCATGTAGACATGGCCAAAATATTCTGAACCCATTAAAAACTTGGAATAAGATGTAGCCTCTGTTCCAGAAGTACCTGTTCTTTTTATTCCTCCATGGAGATAACTGCATACAATGGTCCTTAAAATGATATGACTGTTTCTCCTTAGAATAATTACCTGTTTTGAGGAAAAGGAAGAAATATTACATAAGGAAAGCAGCTTCAAGATTCCTGTGTGGATTGTTATGAAAAAAAGTGCTTGAAGAGGACACATCTATTCTACGTAATAAGAGACTTCAGTTTAAGTTCCAGTTCTACCAATGCACTGGCTGTGAATGGATTTACAAAAAAAAAAAATCTTTCTTAAACTGTTTGCTTATCTATAAAGTGGGCACACCAAAGCCATTTGGCTGCTTCCCAAAATTGTCATGAGAATCAAATGTAGAGCACTATACAAGAAACATAAAAGTAAAGTACAAGTATATAAAACTATCTAGGGTGAATTACAAACAAGTCTGTGCCCAGTTATATCTTAATAATACATAAAAATTGTTGAAAAGCAAAACTGGCATTTTGCTCCACCAAAATGAGCTAAAACCTTGAATCATGCAATGTAGTTATAGGGAAACAAACTTTATATCTTAAGATAAACCTACAAAAAATTTCTTCAAACTGTGTTACTTGTCTACCACTAGTCTACAAAATAGACAAAACAAAAAACTTTTTCTGTGAGTTACTGACTGTCTAATAAAACAACTTTATTCCTGATTTTACAATCTAGATATATGATGAGCCTTGTAGGTACTAGTGTAGAAATTATGTATTTTATCATCATCATCATTATTATTATACTGTAAGTTCTGGGATACATGTGCAGAACATGCAGGTTTGTTACATAAGTATATATGTGTCATGGTGGTTTGCTGCATCCATCAACCCATCATCTAGGTTTTAATCCCCGCATGCATCAGGTATTTGTCCTAATGCTTTTCCTGCCACCCCCGACAGGCCCCAGTGTATGATATTCCCCTCCCTGTGTCCATGTGTTCTCATTGTTCAATTCCCACTTATGAGTGAGAACATGCAGTGTTTGGTTTTCTGTTCCTGTGTTAGTATGCTGAGAATTATGGTTTTCAGCTTTATCCATATCCCTTCAAAAAACATTAACTCAAATCTTTTTTATGGCTGCATAGTATTCCATGTGCCACATTTTTTTTAATCCAGTCTATCATTGATGGCCATTTGGGTTGGTTCCATGTTTTTGCTATTGTAAATAGTGCTGCAATAAACATACGTGTGCATGTGTCTTTATAATAGAATGATTTATAATTCTTTGTGTATATACTCAGTAATGGGATTACTGGATCAAATGGTATTTTTATTTCTAGATCCTTGAGGAATCACCACACTGTCTTCCACAATGGTTAAACTATTTTATACTCCCACCAACAGTATAAAAGTGTTCCTATTTTTCCATATCCTCTCCAGCATCTGTTGTTTCCTGACATTTTAATGATCACCATTCTAACTGGTGTGAGATAGTATCTCATTGTGGTTTTGATTTGCATTTCTCTAATGACCAGTGATGATGAGCTTTTTTTCATATGTTTGTTGGCCGCATAAATGTCTTCTTTTGAGAAGTGTCTGTTCACATCCTTCACCCACTTATTGATGGGGTTTTTTTTTCTTGTAAATTTGTTTAAGTTCCTTAGAGATTCTGGATGTTAGTCCTTTGTCAGATGGATAGATTGCACAAATTTCCTTCTATTCTGTAGGTTCCCTGTTCACTCTGATGCTGGTTTCTTTTGCTGTGCAGATGCTCTTTAGTTTAATTAGATCCCATTTGCCAATTTGGTTTTTGTTGCCATTGCTTTTGGTGTCTTAGTCATGAAGTCTTTGCCTATGCCTATGTCCTAATGGTATTGCCTAGGTTTTTATGATTTTAGGTTTTACATTTAAATCTTTAATTCACCTTGAGTTAATTTTTATATAAGGAAGGGGTCTAGTTTCACTTTTCTGTATATGGCTAGTAAGTGTTCTCAGCACAAATTATGAAATAGGGAATTCTTCCCCATTGCTTGTTTTTGTCAGGTTTGTTGAAGATTAGATGGTTGTAGATGTGTGGCATTATTTCTGAGGCCTCTATTCTGTTCCATTGGCCTATGTATCTGTTTTGGTACTGGTATCATGCTGCTTTTATTAGTGGAGCCTTGTAGTATGGTTTGAAGTTAGGTAGCATGATGCCTCCAGCTTTTTTCTTTTTGGTTACATATGAAATTTAAAATAGATTTTTTTTAGTTCTGTCAAGAAAGCCAGTGGTAGCTGGATGGGAATAGCATTGAATCTATAAATTACTTTGGGCAGTATGGCCATTTTCACAATATTGATTCTTCCTATCCATGAGCATGGAATGTTTTTCCATTTGTTTGTGTCCTCTCTTATTTCCTTGTAAAGTGGTTTGTAGTTCTTCAAGAGCTTGTTCACGTCCCTTGTAAGTTGTATTCCTAGGTATTTTATTCTCTTTGTAGCTGTTGTAAATGGGAGTTCACTCATGATTTGGCTCCCTGTTTGTCTATTATTGGTGTATAGGAATGTCTGTGATTTTTGCACATTGATTTTGTATCCTGAGACTTTGCCGAAGTTGCTTATCAGCATAGGCGTTTTTGGGCTGAGACAGTGGGGTCTTCTAAATATACAATCATGTCATCTGCAAACAGAGACAATTTCATTTCCTCTCTTCTTATTTGAATACCCTTTATTTCTTTCTCTTGCCTGATTGCTCTGGCCAGAACTTCCAATACTACATTGAGTAGGAGTGGTGAGAAAGGGCATCCTTGTCTTGTGCTAGTTTTGAAAGGGAATGCTTCCATCTTTTGCCCATTCAGTATGATACTGGCTGTGGGTTTGCCATAAATAGCATCATTTGAGATACGTTCCATCAATACCTAGTTTATTGAGTGTTTTTAGCATGAAGGGGTGTTGAATTTTGTCAAAGGCCTTGTCTGCATCTATTGAGATAATCATGTGTTTTTTGTTATTGGTTCTATTTATGTGATGGATTATGCTTAATGATTTGCATATGTTGAACCAGCCTTGCATCCCAGGGATGAAGCCAACTTGATCGTGGTGGAGAAGCTTTTTGTATTGCTGGATTTGGTTTGCCAGTATTTTATTGAGGATTTTCACATCAATGTTCATCAGGGATATTGGCCTGGAATTTTCTTTTTTTGTTATGCCTCCGCCAGGTTTTGTTATCAGAATAATGCTGGCTCCATAAAATGAGTTAAGGAGGAATCCCTCTTTTTCTATTGTTTGGAATAGTTTCAGAAGGAATGGTACCAGCTCCTCTTTTTTGTCTTTGGTAGAATTTGACTGTGAATCCATCTGGTCCTGGGCTTTTTTTGGTTGGTAGACTATAATTACTGCCTCAATTCAGAACTTGTTATTAGTCAATTGAGGGATTCCACTTCTTCCTGGTTTAGTCTTGGGAGGGTATATGTGTCCCAGAATTTATCCATTTCTTCTAGATTTTCTAGTTTATTTGCATAGAGGTGTTCATAGTATTCTCTGGTGGTAGTTTGTATTTCTGTGGGGTCAGTGGTGATATCCCTTATATAATTTTTTATTGTGTCTATTTGATTCTTCTCTATTTTCTTCTTTATTAGTTTGGCTAATGGTCTATCTACCTTTTTAATCTTTTCAAAAAAACCAGCTCCTGGATTCATTAATTTTTTGAATGGTTTTTCATGTCTCTGTCCACTTCAGTTCTGCTCTGATCTTAGTTATTTCTTGTTAGCTTCTGCATTTGTTTGCTCTTGCTTCTCTATTTCTTTTAATTGTTATGTTAGTTTGTCGATTTTAGATCTATGTATTCTTTTAATTCAGTGATCCAGTCCTTGAGAAATGTTCCAAGGTGGGGTAAGGAAGGCAGTCTTTGTGTCCTCTGCACTGACCACCACCACAGGTAGGCTTCTTCCAGGGAGCAGGCATGGTTCAAGGTAAAGCAGCTCCCTTCTGTGGAGAAAAATCCCCAACGAGAGACACAGCCATGGGGCATCAGCAGGCAAGGCTTCTGGCAGCTGAGCGAACTTGTGCTTTAGTGTTGGAGTGGGATTCCAGAGGCACATAACAGTGACCACAGTAAACAGTTCCCCAAAAGTTGGATTACTGATGAAAGTATGAGTTTATATTGCAGTATAGGTTAGCAAATTGTTTTCAAAATGTTGTATAATGTGCACTTCCATCAGCAACATATGAGAATGTCTGTTTCCCTCAATACTCCCAATACTTGGTATTATTACTTTTCCAAATATTTAACAATTACACACTCTTCTTATTTTAAGCATTTCCCTGATTAAGACTAACGTTGAATATCTCTTTATTGGTGATACTTACTTCTGCCTTGGTAATATTTTTGTGTATGTATGTGTATGCCCTGTACTCATTTTTCTGTTGTGTTGTTTCTTTGTATACAAATGCCATTAATTCATTGTGAAGTGTTGTGGGAGAGTCTCTTAAAATCTGTTCTCCATTTTGTTGCCTGGGCACATGGCTAGAGCACAGTCCCATCTCTTTTGCAGTTACATGTGATTATATAACTAAGTTCTGAACAGTGGGTTTTCAGCAGAAATGCCTTTGTTATGCCTCCTATTTGCCTTTTATCCTCTTCTTCAGTGGACCCAGTTATGGCTATGGTGGAGCTTTGAGGTAGCAGGAGACTGGATCCCCGAATCACCATGTCGGGTAGCTGTCTGCAAACTGTGAACCCCTACTCTGGACTATTAGATGAACAAACAGACCTCTGTTATATTTGAGTTACCGTACATTTTTGGAATGTACTATTTGTTTTAGCAGTTTAGCCCACCCTAATACAGCTGTATTGTCTAATTTATTCTTAGTCCATCATATGTATTTGACCACATATCATGATGTCTTTAAAGGCTGCTTAGAGAAAAATGCACATGCAAAGGGATTTGAAAAGGGAGGCCAAAGAAGCAGGAGGGACAATAGGATATGCAACATTGTGGAAGCCAAAGAAAAAAGTATTTCAAGAAACAAGCCACGATCAGTCATGTATCATACTGTTGAGAGGCTAGGCAGAGGCTAACAAGTTCTTGATGACTGGTTCAGTGCAAAGAAACCTCTGGAGTCAGGATTCCATGACAGAAGTATTAGAAAGATTTCTTGTGATGAAGGCACCTTAATATCTAAAAAGTGAATGATCTACTAAATGTCTGTCTTCTGCCAATGAACGTGCCAAACCTGTAAACAGTCTGGAAGTTGCCCACCCATGCCCTTGAATGCAGTAAGAGCACTGTTCAGTCTGAAGTGTTGATCCATACATCTCTGCAGGCCTAGACATCTGGGCGATTCCAGCTCAGCCCACTAGAATTCATCTGCAGGCAGGTCCTATGAACCACCATTAATACTCTTAGAAAGCCACGCTGGCCATTCACACCTGAACGGACGGTACCCTTCACAGAAGTCACAACATTCATGAGTAGCAAGTTCTTACCTACTACTCCCTGCTGTCTGAATGTGATATATCAACTTTCAATTTTTCACCTATACTTTATTAACTCTCATTTTCTCAGATGAGACTCTGAAAATTACTACTAGGGACAGAACATTCTGGGTTACTGAATCTCAGGACACAAATAAACTCTCTCACTTACAAGAAAAAAAAGCATGGTAAAATTTTATTGCACATCCCAGTTAAGGAGTTAAAATTAGAAAAAATATATTTTGTCATTTTCTTCCTCTCTCCCAGGCTGGAGTGCAGTGGTGCAATCCTCAACCTCTCGGCCTCAGGGGATTCCCTCATCTCAGCCTCCCGAGGAGCTGGGACAATGGGCACACACCATCACACCTAGCTAATTTTTGTATTTTTAATAGACACAAGGTGTTGCCATATTGCCCAGGCTGTTCTTGAACTCCTGAACTCAAGCAATCCACCCACCTTCGCCTACCAGAGTGTTGAGATTACAGGCGTGAGCCACTGCACCTGACAGAGAAAATTAATCTTTTAAATTAAATGACCATGGAGACAATTTATCCACCATAAAAGTGAGAAATGAAAAGAGATTCAGACATTCAAAAGACATCAATACATATGCTTATTAAAAGTATATGGTATTGTGCTTTAAAAACCTGAAACTGAAGGTGACTTTTATAATTACCTATGACATGTGAAGTCAGTTATCCTTAATACATTCAGAATGACACATTACGAATGAATAGATATTAGAGCTTTCTGCTCTGCTGCTTATAGAAACATCTGATGAAGGACAAGCACTTGGATATGTCACCTATGTCTTAAGAAAAAATAATGAAAAGACAATAGGAAAAGGTAGAGTTATTCTATGCTTCATGTTTTTAGTAATTCTGAGCATGAAATTATTTTTTGAAGAAAATTTCATGTTTCTTAATTCAAAATATGTAACAAGTTTCACCTACAGAGTTTTAAGAAGCTTCAGTCTTACTTGATTCAAAATGCTTATTAGTTCCTGGCAATTAAACAGCATACACGCTATCCATTTTAAGGTAATTTATCTCTAGTTTCTTCATAGGAAATTATTTAGAAAGCCAAATGGAATTTAGCAGTAGAAATGGAAATAGGGTCTATTCTTTTACTTCTGCCTTCCCATTATATAGTATTAAGGTTTTAAGGCATTTCTTTCATAATCAGTTTTATAAATTACTCCTATTAATTAGCAAAGAAACTAAGGGAATATTCACATTCTGAACAACAGAAATTATCCAGAATTCCAAGACACTAATTTATTCCATAGAATTTTGAATGGATTACGTATGAAGTTGTTTTGTTTTTGCATCTACAGAATGAAAACACAGAGATCCTTAATGTTATCAAGGATATCTTCAATGTGTAAAAAAAATTATTTATTTATCTTTTCAGATTTTATTGCTGTCCTGCATATTTAAGTAGACCTTTGTGTCTGCTGAGTAGAATGTCATGGAAGGGGAACCCATGATAGCCTGCTGAGTCTAGATCTGACACACATATTACATTGGCAAATAAATACCATCCTCAGAAATCCATTGCACTTAGTCTCTCCTTCTCTTGCAGTGATTGTCACAGTCTACTTTGTTTTCTTGTTACTGCTGAATGTTTTTCTACTTCTCTGGAACATAAGTTCTTCCAGACAAACCTGTTTTTTAGTCTTCACTGCATCCCCTCAGTGCCCTGCATGTAGTTGGCTCTCAGCACAATTTTGATGAATAAATGACTTCCAAGTGATCTAAAGCATGTTCCACTTGGCTTTCTTAAAAAAAGTTAACCCAGCCGGGCGTGGTGGCTCACACCTGTAATCCCAGCACTTTGGAAGGCCGAGACAGGTAGATCACAAGGTCAGGGTAGATCACGAGACCAGCCTGGCCAGCATGGTGATAACCCGTCTCTGCTAAAAATACAAAAAATTAGCCGAGCATGGTGGCACATGCCTGTAGTCCCAGCTACTCAGGAGGCTGAGGCAGAAGAATTGCTTGAACCCAACAAGCAGAGGCTGCAGTGAGCCGTGATCGCACCATCACACTCCAGCCTGGGTGACAGACACTCCATCTCAAAAACAACAACAACAACAACAAAAAAAAAACAGACAAAATAGTTTTGTATATGAATGATTTCCCTAACAGATGTAGTAAAACGCTGCTCCCAGCCCTAATTAATTAGACTAGGAGCAAGGCAGAAAACCCTGGTAAATAATTAGGCATTATTAGCTTTGTCATCACAGTGGAGGGCAGTTTACTTAGGACGGTACAGAAACCTAACTCATGGAGCTGATTATTGGTCAATACATTTCGACATTGGTCTTTAGAAAAATCATAATCAGACTTGCACAGTATGCAGAACTACTCTTCATGATTTGTGGTATTTTCTCTAAATACTTTGCTAAAATATTACTGGTGTTATACACACACAAAATAAAAGTGCAGTATTTTTTAATTTAATATAATTCCTTCACATTTTTCTACTCTTTTCTTGGTCAAAATATATCTCTGTCTCTATCTGTATCTCCACATATTTGACTTTGTAAGCTCTCTTCCATGCCCAAATCTGGCATATTTCTGTGTACTTCCCGAGGGCCCTCTATAAATATTGCAACTAGTTGATTAACTATGCAAGAAGGCTTCCCAGATGTTGCTAGTCTGAAATTTTACTCCCCTTATGCCTTAAATGCTCATTGTAACACCACTTTTTGTGGAATAGAATCATGTGCGATGATGTCTTGAGAGACAACTACTATAAGGTTCTTTCTAGCACTTGTATAAATAAACGCCATTGGCTGAGTGATATTGTTTGGCTCTGTGTCCCCACCTAAATCTCATCTCAAATTATAATCCCCATGTGTCAAAGGAGCAACCTGTAATCTCCATGTGATTGAATCACAAGGGAGGTGATTGAATCACTGGGGCGTTTTCTCCCATGCTGTTCTCCTGAGAAAGAGTGAGTTCTCATAAGATCAGATGGTTTTATAAGAGGCTCTTCCTCCTTCACTTTCTCCTTTCTCTCCTGCCACCACGTAAGATGTGCCTGCTTCTCCTTCCACCGTGACTGTAAGTTTCCTGAGGCCTCCGCAGCCATGCAGAACGTGTCAATGACACCCATTTCCTTTATAAATTACCCAGTCTTGGGACTATTTTTATAGCAGTGTGAAAGCAGTTTAACGCAATGTCTTCTAATAAAAATGTTGCCATTTTACTTCATGACAAATTATGGTATAGTAAGGCTTTGGTTCTTTCATCATAAAATAATTGGGATTCTTTCTGTTTGACTGAAAAACGTTGTGTTGATAGCCTTAAAACTATTTTTCTTCAGTTGCATTTATTATATTTATAAGTTGTAAGGACATTTCATGGAATTCCAGGCTATATTAATTTAGAGGTGAGCCTCTGGGAAGATAATTGGTCACCAGTGGCAGTGAACCATTCCTTTGTGCATCTTTAACAGCTCAAAAGCTTATAGTTTCAGGCCTGAATGGAAGCTTGAAGGTAGAGTCACACCACCTGCTGCTTGAATAATCCAGTTTTCACTTGACAGTCCCAACTTTCAAATATTTAAAGACATCATCATATCACGCCTCTTCTCCCCAAAAACTCCAGATCAGACTAAGCTAAAATTAAGTTAGAAGATTTTCCTCATGTGATATAGTTTTAAACCTCCTCACCCATCTGAGTTACTGTCTTGGAGTTGGATTTGAATGCTAGCCGCATTAATTTATTATGTATGTAAAGCTGGACATGTTTTAAAAAACATTTTGAACTTCAGCATTTTTTAACCTGTAAAATGGGGATAATAATAATAATAATACTTATAGAGCTGTCAGGATGATTAACTGAAATAATCAATGCACATGGCTGGTGCTTAGTAAGTATTCACTTCCTTCTCATTTTTAAAGTGATTTGTGGAATGGTCATATTCCATGAAGAAAGGTGTTGTGATTAAATTAGTCAGAAAAATAAATAGGGTTAAGCAAAGTTACTTAGATTTTCTAATTACATGGTTTTCAGAGCCTTTAACAGGTTGACATGCTTTGTGAATCTCCAAATAAATATGGTTTGAAGCATTTCCCAAGTTTATTTGACCACAAAACCCTTTTTGAGTAGTACACAGAATAACATCTTGTGTTTTTCTGAATATGATGTGAGAAAGGTTGTCCTAGTGGGATCTTTGGATGCGTTGCTTTGCCCTCTGGGCATGTCTGGAAGTATGATTGTCCCTCTGGGTCCTAGGAGTAGCCCATGCAGGGAAATTTATTCTGTGCAAACACAAAGAGGGAAAATATTTTCCCTCTGCTTCAAGTAAGAAAATAGAGTCAGCAATGAGCTAAGGGCTTAGGTCTTTTTGTTTCATCTATGATGTTGAGGTACAGTCCTCAGGTTTGCGAAACTCTGAGGAATTACTGTAATGAAAATACTATGAGAAATAAATTCCTAGGAAGGAGGAAAAACTGAAGATATTATATGGTGGGCTAGGCAGAATGCAGCACGCTGTCCCCTTGCATGAAATTAAATATTTTTGTTTATATGATGGAAAATCTGTGCTGATTCATTCTCATTAAGGCTTTACCAAGTTCATCAGAAAAAGTTTATAGAGACTTTGGGGAAAACTCAACAGGGGGGAATTTCCTGTTGGGGGCTGGAGGTGGGGAGCCAGTATTTTCCCTTTATTGGGGTTTGCTTTGTTAATTGGTGTTTGAAGAAACCCCATTTCTTTCATAGTTGAAGCTAAGCAGAATTAATGTTAATTAAAAAATCATGTTAGCATTCCCAGAGCACATTCAAGCCATTAGTTGGGAAAAGGCTTGTCTAAAACACTTCTCTCATGGCTTCGTTTGCATGGGGAACTGACGGGTGGGAAGTTTCACCAGGACAAGAGAGGGAGCTGACAGTTTATTTCTGGAACATAGAAGGATGTGTTTCAAAAGACATTCAAAATAAAGAACACACCAAAATGTACCAAAAGTGGTTTGGTTTTCTGTTTTTTTAAAGCAAGGATGGAGCCATGCTTGAAACCTGTAAAACAGGATGCTTTACCCAAATGTGAGTTGGGGTGGAAATGCGTGGGGAAGCGTTGAGCCTGAGCCTGTGATTGTCAGTATTCTATAGAATGGTTTTTAAACTTTGCTATTTGAAGCAGACTATCTTTTTACTTGCTTGTATAAATCTGTACTGGGGTCTTTCCATTTCATCTTCTTTAAGGACTATTTTACTTCACACACAGAGGACCTCAATAAATAGATACATTGCCATCAAATCCCTGAGGTCTGTGTATTTCCCTTGGGTATAATTAACTTTAGTAGCTCACTAGACCTAAACAACCACCTCAGACAGTACAGTGGGGGAAAAGCAAAATCCTGAATATATTTTTCTGTGGGTTCTGGAGCCCACTGATTATTTTTGTTAAGGTATGAGTTACATGTTATAGAATAAGAATGTCTAATATTGAGTTACATTTAGGTAGAAGTCAACTGTCACTAACAGCCATTCTGAAATGTGAAATGACTTTCCAACTCAATGAAAATAATCATTTGATTGTTTATCCATTGATGTATTCCTCGTTTCTTTTTAAAAACATCTGAAGAGGCTTATAACGAAGATTATATAGAAAATCAGTTTGATAGTGTAAACCTAGAAAATTGCAAATGGGATCTGTAGAAAGATGTGGTAGCAAATCTGCTAACCTGGCAGGCTAGTGCGGCTGCTCCAACTGAGTGTCCATTTTGATTCTGGGCTTCCTGAAAGGCAGAATTAAAAGGGAAACATTCTTGAATTATTTCCATTAGAATTGAAGAAACACAAACAAATTCTTATTTGAATGCAAGTTTTTCTAGCACTAAATTCTAAAGAAAAGAAATTTTGTCACACGTGCTTTTATAAGCACGTGATTTCTCTTTTAAAAAAATATTTTTTAGGCACACAAATGATTTATGAATACATTTAAACAACACAGAAGTATATAGATTAAAAAGTTCAGGTTCTCCTTCATCCTTGCAACTTCACCCTTTCACTAAAAGTCTGGTGTGTGACATCTCTGAACTTTTTCTAAGACCCCCTTCATTTCCTACCACTTGCCCCATGTGTACCAAATACAGCATATACAGGGATCATATATATGGATTATTCTTCAGCTTACTTTTATTTATTTATCTATGCCTCGATGATCATTCATATCAATATAAATAGTGCTATTTTGTTTTGTAAAACTACTATGTGAATATTCTAAGATTTATATTCTCATATGTTTGAGTTGTATGCAATTTTTCCTCATTTGTTTGTTTGTTTATTTTTTGAGACAGGGTTTGCTCTGTTGCCCAGGCTTGAGTTCAGTGGCATGAACACAGCTCACTGCAGCCTTGGCCTCTGGGGCTCAAGTGGTCCTCCCACCTCAGCCTCCCAAGCAGCTAAGGGTGGCTAACTTTTAAATTTTTTGTAGAGACCAAGATCTCACCATGTTTCTCAGAATGGTCTTGAACTCCTGGGCTCAAGTGATTCTCCCACCTTGGCCTCCCAAAGTGCTGGGATTGCAGATATGAGCCACAGTAACTGGCCACAATTTTCAAATATTACAAACAATGCTATAATAAACATCTTGTGCATGTGTTTAAAAATTTTTGTCTAGTGGATATAATAGACAGAAGTCAGAAAACTGGGTCAGAGGGCATATGCATAACAAAAATGACAAAGGGAGACCTTGTGATTAAGGGCAATGAGTTCTCAAAATCAGTAACTCTCAAATTCTTGGTATGAGTGTGTTACTATAGGTGCTCATGATCCTTGAAGAACATTCTTACCTACTGTTGATGATAATTCTATCATAGGAACACGCCTCCTGTCATACCACGTGACATCTGACTTAAGCAATATAATGAAGAATCACAATTTCACATCTCAAAGAAGCCAGCCTGGCACACCAGGATCAGCTGCTCCTAAGGATGTTTGTTTTCAATATCTTGTGACTTGTTCATTTTGTTCTTGACTATCAGCATTTATGAGCAGATAAATAACACCTGTAAATAAATAAAAAAGTACTTGAGTTTTTTTATTATTATTATTTAGAGTGAAAAGAGATCTGTTGCTGGATTTTAGAAGTTGAAAAATCTAAGTTTGGCATGTTGCAAAGGAAAATTGTTTGAGAAACACTGCTCTAGATTAAGTCAATGGCAAAAATAAGAAATGAGTTGTTATATATAATACCACCACTGAAAGACCCATATTAAATTTTTAGCCAGTATTCCTTCAAAAAGATATGATGTCCAAAAGGACTTTATAACAAATTTTAGGTGAATTCCAGGCTGATAATATTTTTAAGCTTTTCTAACTTATTTATATAGTTCTGAAATTTACTTCCTGCTTCCAAATCAGTTCATTTGAATATACACTATCAGATTTTTCTTCTGTTTGAAAAAACTCACGTCTTTAGCTGATATTTCTGACTTTTTTTTAATATTGTCTGAGAAGCAGAATGACTTCTTCCAGACAGGGATATAAACAATTCTAAAGCAATACTGAATAAACAGAGAGCTGCGGAAGCAGACTATAGTGTGTTTAAAAATTCCAAGGTTGTTCCTGGTACAACATGAGCATAAAGGAAACAGAACTTCAGTCTTAAGGTAAACACTTGCATCTATCAAATGCATACATCTTATCCTCTGTGAATTTGATGTCTTCTGAAAGGGAAGATTTAAAGTAAGTTGTATTGTGCAGAAGGCTTTGAGATTTAAGGCACTCAACAATTCCACTGATCTAGTGCCCCTTTATCAGCCCCCTTTTACTTGCTTCCTAGATTAGCCTCATTCATTAATTATTCTGGTCATACTTTAAGTAAAAGAGGAGAAAATGCAATGGCAGCCAATCACTTCAGAACTATAGACTTTACAAAAGAGACAAATGATGAGTACCCCCAACAAGCATGTTTATTTACAATATCCATAACTATAGAATACCCACAAAAATATGCCTTTGGTCTTTATGTTTTCTAAGTGGGCATTCAGTTGATTATTAGATGCTTTTAAGGATGTTAATATGTATGAACACTTCCGTCTTCCTTTACCCTATTCATATGTCCACATGATATTTTCAGAGATTCTGACTTGGGAGATCTGAGGTGGGGAAATTCTGATGAAGGGTCACTGTCTTAGAGAGTACCTTCATTCTCAGATCTCTCATTTCTTATAGAAATCATATTCCTCATCTGGCCAGTCTTGTAATACCAGAATCTAGTGATGATCACCAAGAATGAACAAGAGAGAGCTGTGTCACTAAATCCCTCTCTTCCCAGTTTTCCTTGGATTTGCACTCTCACTTGATAATTTGAACCCTATGGCATGGCATTGCATTCCTGAAAACTGACTTTCATATCTGTATGCTGTTATTAATATTATGTATTTCTGGGCACAATGGTACATGCTTGTAGTCCAAGCTACTTGTGAGGCTGAGGGGGAATGATTGCTTGAGCCCAGGAATTCAAGGCCAGCCTGAGCAAAGTTGTAAGACCCTGTCTCTTTTTTTTTTTATTTTTAATTTTACATTAGGTGTATACTATATCCAGCATTTCTCCCCATGTTATCCCTCCCCACCCTCCCCACCCCCTGCTTACCCTCCCCTACCCCCCCTCAACTGCCCCCAGTGTGTGATGTTCCTCTCCGTGAGTCCACGGGTTCTCATTGTTCCACACCCACCTATGAGTGAGAACATGCAGTGTTTGGTTTTCTGTTCTTGTGTCAGTTTGTACAGAATGCTGGCTTCCAGATTCATTCAAGTCTCTACATAGGACACGAACTCATTTTTTATGGCTGCATAGTATTCCATGGTGTATATGTACCACATTTTCTCTGCCCAGTCTATCATTGATGGGCATTTGGGTTGGTTCCAGGTCTTTGCTATGGTACACAGGGCTGCAATGAACATACGTGTGCCTTTATAGCAGAACGATTTATAGTTCTTTGGGTATATACCTAATAATGGGATTGCTGGGTCAAATGGAATTTCTATTTCTAGATCCTTAAGAAATTGCCACACTGTCTTCCACAATGGTTGAACTAATTTACACTCCCACCAACTGTGTAGGAGTGTTCCTATTTCTCCACATCCTCTCCAGCATCTGTTGTACCCAGATTTTTTAATGATCGCCATTCTAACTGGCGTGAGATGGTATCACAATGTGGTTTTAATTTGCATTTCTCTAATGACTAGTGATGATGAGCATTTTTTCATATGTTTGTTGGCCTCATATATGTCTTCTTTTGAAAAGTGTCTGTTCATATCCTTTGCCCACTTTTGAATGGGGTTGTTTGTTTTTTTTCTTGTATATTTGTTTTAGTTCTTTGTAGATCCTGGGTATTAGCCCTTTGTCAGATGGGTAGATTGCAAAAACTTTTTGCCATTCTCTTGGTTGCTGGTTCACTCTAATGATGGTTTCTTTTGCTGTACAGAAGCTCTGAATTTTAATTAGATCCCATATGTCTATCTCAGTTTTTGTTGCCATTGCTTTTGGTGTTTTAGTCATGAAGTCCTTGCCTATGACTATGCCCTGGATGGTTTTGCCTACATTTTCTTCTACTGTTTTTATGGTGTTAGGTTTTATGTTTAAATCTTTAATCCATCTGGAGTTAATTTTAGGGTAAGGTGTCAGGAAGGAGTCCAGTTTCTTTCTTCACATTGCTAGCCAGTTTTCCCAACACCATTTATTAAACATGGAGTCATTTCCCTACTGCTTGTTTTTGTGAGGTTTGTCAAAGATCAGATGGTTGTAGATGTATGGTGTTGCTTCTGGGGCCTCTGTTCTGTTCCATTGATCTATGTCTCTGTTTTGGTACCAGTATCATGTTCTTTTGATTACTGTAGCCTTGTAATATAGTTTGAAGTCCAGCAGTGTGATGCCTCCGACTTTGTTCTTTTTGCTTAGGATTGTCTTGGGTATGCAGGCTCTCTTGTGATTCCATATGAAGTTTAAAGTGGCTTTTTCCAGTTCTGTGAAGAAGGTCATTGGTAGCTTGATGGGGATAGCATTTAATCTATAGATTACTTTGGGCAGTATGGCCATTTTCATGATATTAATTCTTCCTAACCATAAGCATGGAATGTTTTTCCATCTGTTTGTGTTCTTATTTCCTTGAGCAGTGGTTTGTAGTTCTCCTTGAAGAGGTCCTTTACATCATTTGTTAGTTGTATTCTTAGGTATTTTATTCTCTTTGTAGCAATTGTGAATGGGAGTTTGCCCTTGATTTGGCTCTCTGTTTGTCTGTTACTCGTATATAGGAATTCTTGTGATTTCTGTACATTAATTTTATATCCTGAGACTTTGCTGAAGTTGCTTATCAGTTTGAGAAGGTTTTGGGCTGAGACAATGGAGTTTTCCAGATATACTATCATGTCATCTGCAAATAGAGACTTCCTCCTTTCCTATTTGAATACTCTTTATTTCTTTTTCTTGCCTGATTGCTGTGGCTAGAATTTCCAATACAATATTGAATAGGAGTGATGAGAGAGGGCATCCTTGTCTAGTGCCTGATTTCAAAGGGAGTTCTTCCAGCTTTTGCCCATTCAGTATGATGTTGGCTGTAGGTTTACCATAAATGGCTTTTATCATTTTATGATACGTTTTGTCTATACCTAGTTTATTGAGAATTTTTGCCATGAAGTGCTGTTGAATTTTGTCAAAGGCCTTCTCTGCATCTATTGAGATAATCATGTGGTTTTTGTCTTTGGTTCCGTTTATGTGATGGATTACATTTATGGATTTGTGTATGTTGAACCAGCCTTGCATCCCTGGGATGAAGCCTACTTGATTGTGATGGATAAGCTTTTTGATGCGCTGTTGCAATTGGTTTGCCAGTATTTTATTGAAGATTTTTCCATCAATGTTCATCATGGATATTGGCCTGAAGTTTTCTTTTTTAGTTGAGTCTCTGCCTGGTTTTGGTATCAATCAGGATGATGTTGGTCTCATAAAATGAGTTAGGGAGGATTCCCTCCTTTTGTATCATTTGATACAGTTTTAGAAGGAATGGTGCCAGCTCCTCTTTCTATGTCTGGTAGAATTTGCCTGTGAACCCGTCTGGACCTGGATGTTTTTTTGTTTGATAGGCTACTGATTGCTGCCTCTGCTTCAGCCCTTGTTATAGGTCTATACAGAGTTTCAACTTCCTCCTGGTTTAGTCTTGGTAGAGTACAAGTGTCCAGGAATGTATCCATTTCTTCCTGGTTTACTGGTTTATGTGCATAGAGCTATTTTTAGTAATCTCTGATGGTAGTTTGTATTTCTGTGGGATCCATGGTGATATCCCCTTTATCTTTTTTTTTTTTCATCTGTTTGATTTTTCACTCCTTTTTTATTAGTCTGGCTAGTGGTCTATTTTGTTGATCTTTTGAAAAAACGAGCTCCTGGATTTACTGATTTTTTGAAGGGTTTTTTGTGTCTCTATCTCCTTCATTTTGGCTCCTATCTTAGTTGTTTCTTGTCTTCTGCTAGCTTTTGAGTTTTTTTGATCTTCCTCCTCTAGCTCTTTCAATTTTGATGATAGGGTGTCAATTTTAGATCTTTCCTTGTTTCTCATGTGGGCATTTATTGCTATAAATTTCCCTCTTGACACTGCTTTAAAGGTGTCCTAGAGATTCCAGTAAGTTGTGTCTTCACTCTGATTGGTTTCAAAGAACATCTTTATTTCTACCTTTATTTCATTGTTTATCCAGTCGACACTCAGTAGCAAGTTGTTCAGCTTCCAAGTACTTGTGTGAGTTTGAGTGTGTTTCTTAATCCTGAGTTCTAGTGTGATTGTGCTGTGGTCTGACAGACTGTTTGTTATGATTTCTGTTCTTTTGCATTTGCTAGGGAGTGATTTGCTTCCAATGATGTGGTCAATTTTAGAGTAAGTGCAATGTGGTGCTGAGAAAAATGTATATTCTATGGATTTGGGGTGGAGCATTCTGTATATGTCTATTAGGTCCGCTTGGTCCAGCTCTGCATTCAAGTCCTGGATGTCCTTGTTAATTTTCTGTCTCATTGGTCTGTCTAATATTGACAGTGAAGTGTTGAAGTCTCCCCCTATTATTGTGTGGGAGTCTAAATCTCGTTTTAGATCATTAAGAACTTGCTTTATGTATCTGGGTGCTCCTGTGTTGGGTGCATATATATTTAGGACAGTTAGCTCTTCTTGTTGGATTGATCCTTTTACCATTATGTAGTGTCCCTTTGTCTCTTTTGATCTTTGTTGGTTTGAAGTCTATTTTATCAGAGATTAGGATTGCAACTCCTGCTTTTTTTTGTTCTCCATTTGCTTGGTAAATCTTTTTCCATCCCTTTATTTTGAGTCTTTTTGTGTCTTTGTATGTGAGATGGGTTTCCTGAATATAGCACATGATGTGTCTTGACTTTTTATCCAATTTGCCAGTCTGTGTCTTTTGATTGAGGCATTTAGGCTGTTTACATTCAATGTTAATATTGTTATGTGTGAATTTGATCCTGCCATTTTGTTACTGGCTGGTTTCTTTCCTGTTAGTTGACTCATTTTCTTCATTGCATTTTTGGTCTTTGCCAACTGGTTTGCTTTTGCAGTGGCTGGTACTTGTTCCTTTCCATGCTTAGTGTTTCTTTCAGGAGCTCTTGTAGGGCAGATCTGGTGGTGACGAAATCTCTCAGTAATTGCTTGTCCGTAAAGCGTTTTATTTCTCCTTCACTTATGAAGCTTAGTTTGGCTGGATATGAAATTCTGGGTTGAAAGTTCTTTTCCTTAAGGATGTTGAATATTGGCCCCACTCTCTTCTGGCTTGGAGGGTTTCTGCTGAGAGATCTGCTGTGAGTCTGATGGGCTTCCCTTTGAGGGTAGCCCGACCTTTCTCTCTGGCTGCCCTTAGCATTTTTTCCTTCATTTCAACCCTGGTGAATCTGACGATTATGTGCCTTAAGGTTGCTGTTCTTGAGGAATATCTTTGTGGAGTTCTCTGTATTTCTTGAATTTGAACGTTGGACTATCTTGCTAGGCTTGGGAAGTTCTCCTGGATAATATCCTGGAGCATGTTTTCCAGGTTGGATTCATTCTCCCCATCATGTTCAGGTACACTGATCAAGCGTAGATTAGGTCTTTTCACATAATCCCATATTTCTTGGAGGCTTTGTTCACTTCTTTTCCCTCTTTTTTCTCTTGTCTTGTGTTGTCTTTTTATTTCATTGAGCTGATCTTCAATCTCTGATATCCTTTCTTCTGCTTGGTTGATTTGACTATTAAAACTTGTGTTTGCTTCACCTAGTTCTTGTGCTGTGCTTTTCAACTCCATCAAGTCATTTACGTTCTTCTCTAAGTTGGTTATTCTAGTTAGCATTTTGTCTAACCTTTTTTCAAGTTTTTTGGTTTCTTTGCATTGAGTTAGAACGTGTTCCTTTAGCTCAGAAAAGTTTGTTATTATCCACTTTCTGAAGCCTATTTCTGTCATCAATTCATCACACTCATTCTCGGTCACATTGTGTTGCTATGTTGTTGAGGAGTTGTGATCCCTTGAAGGAGATGAGGTGTTCTGGTCTTTGATGGTTTCCTCATTTTTTCGCTAGTTTTTCCCCATCTTTGTGGATTTATCTGGCTGTTATGTCAGGGAGCTGCTTGATGAGGTCACTGGTCTGCCTGTCGAGGCGCTACTGGGTTTCTAGGGACTCCTTCAAGTTACTAGGGAAGCGTCCTGTGTCTTTTTTGTTTATACTGGGAGATTAGGCCCACCTCTTCTACTGACCTGTAGGCGCTGCTGTTTGGTCAAGAATGCTGTCCTGTTGCTATGCAGGCTTCCTGTGTTTTTTGTTAAAACATGTAGCCCAGTCCCACCCCTCTAATGGTGGGTTGTGCCCTTCCTCCACTAGGCTGGATCATTCAGGGTTCAGTTCAGACTGTGGCACTGGTTGCGTAACCCGCTAGAGTCAGAGCTTCAGCCCTCTGGAGTTTGTTGGGAAGGGTAGGAACCTGCCCAGCTGCAACCAGCCATCTCCCCCTTTCAGCTTCCTTTCTCTCTGGTCATGGGGTAGGGCCCCCCCACCAGCTGCTCCATCTGTCCTCCTGCTTACAGCTTCCTCTCTCTCCGGGCAGGGTGAGGGGCGATAGCTCGGTCCACAGGCTCTCCTGGCCGCCTTTTGTGCTTATTCGTCTTCTAGGTCTATGTGCCAATCTGGGACACCATCCTGGATTATTATTCAACTCTGCGCTGGTAATTCCTAGCATTGACTGGCAAAGATCCGCTGTTCTATGTATTGCTGAGGCTTTGGGGGAAGCGCTGTATCTGGAGTCAAGTGCCAGAGGGGGAGCCTCTGACTCACCAGTCAGGTGCACTTTCTGGGTGAAGCAGTACCCATCCCCACCTCGCTCTGCCTTGCCTGGGCTTTGCTCACAGTAGGACCAGACCCATTGTAATGCCCCTGGTATCTCGGTTGGAGCTAGGAGATCTCTGGATTTCTGTGTCTCTCTTGCTGGGTCTTACCCATGATTACCCAGGATTACCCTCCTACCCCAGCTCTTACTGACCCATCTATACAGGCACAAGCTGGTCTGGGGTTTATTCTGGATTCATTTTGAATTCTAGGTCATGTTTTCCACCACAACCATAGTACCAAGATTGATAGGGATCCTAGCATATCTTTTATATCTCCTTATAAAACTGACTTGAAGGCCAATTAGCAAATTCCAAAGTTTCCTCATCTATATAGAGGAGCCACTACTGATACTTCTCAGAGTTGTGTTGTGAAGATTAAATGAGGTAATATATACAAAAAGCTTAGCATAATTCTGTAAGCCAGGGTAAATATCTGGTAGTTATCTGGGAGGAAAAAAATACCAGATACAAAACAAATCTTGAAGTTCATTGAGGCAGACTTACAATGAAGGCTCATTTGCCCTTCTCCCTCCCCTCCTTTGGTTTTAATTCTTCTTATGTAATATAAAAGTGGGAAAATGAGGTACAAAAAGACTAATAGTTCTCAACACTATCACCATCTATTAATGCTCCCCAGTTTATAAGATGAATAATGTACATTAAGCATCTACACCAAACAACCTCCGTGAGGCACACAAACTAGTTGGAATCCAGTGTGAGAGTGAAAAAGCAAAGCCACCTTTGCATAGTGTACAGTTATTGTGGTTAGAATGACATTAGGAATGATGCAATAGACTGACCTCCCTCCATCAATTTATAAAGGATCCCTTCAATATTATCTTGATTTACTTTCAGGACCTGGCCCAATATATTGTGCATGTCTACATGGTTTTGGTTAACCCCCAGCACTACAAGCAGTACAAGACAGGCTGGAGAAGTAGTTACCCAACCAGTTAAAAGTCCAGTTTCTGAGACACAGCATCAGCCTGCTGGGCATCCAATTAGATCCCACAAGACTTCTACCCTCCGATGACTTAAAGCCCAAGGTGGTCCAGTACATTCTAGACTCACTGATTAACTCAAACAGTTCTTGTCCTACTTCTCCATTATGATTGCATTCCTCAGCATCAGAATTACAATGTTTTTCAGTAGTCCAAGGCTGATAACATCTGAAGATCTTTAAATAACCTGTTTGCCTCTGGCTCATTGCCTCTCCACCAGGATCTACAATGTTTATTCTTGGTAAATGTTGATGGTTCTAACATTGTAACATGGGCACTCGTACCACTGAATCGAACCCAGTTTCAATCTTATAAGTTCTTTATTTATCATACGTTCTTGAAGAATAGAAAAATGACCTGGAAAAATACTTTTTGGCAACTGAGATCATATTAGAAGCCGATATAAACCATTCCATGCTTATGTCCACTAAATAGCTTAATAGTCTATCTAGTGGGTGTTGAATATGCTGCTCCTCAACCTTACCTAATTGTACTTTCAGATACTGTACCTCTCAAGCTTCTGCAATCAATAATTTTGTGTCTTTCACAGGCTACTCACTGGGACAATGTGAGTGGCACAGATGAGGCAGAGAATAGAGAAAAGATTCCAAGGGCTTCTGGATCAGGAGTAGGTCTATAAGATCCTGTAAGATCAGGGGACACCTTCATTGTATAATCTCTCCAGAGGCAGCGTTTAAAGGACTGAACTATTTACTCAACACATTCGTTTAACAAATAGTTCTGGAGAGTTTATAATACACAAGATACCATATTAAAAACTAAAGATGAATGAGTACAACTAGACATAATTCCTTATCTTCATATATACAGAGTCAGGAACACATATATTAATCAAATACAACTTACACATGTAAATGCAGACTTGTGATAAGAGCTTCAAAGAAAAGATATATGGGACAATGAGAATTCAGTCTTCTTCAATTTCTATTTGTACCAGACATCTAGTGACAGCAGACCACCATCATCACAGACTTTTTATTATCAAAATGCCTTCTTTTCAGTTAGCCCTAACTAGCTACTTCAGTGATACTTCTCTTTTGGGTGTTTAAACAAGTTTTTGTTTGTTTGTTTATTCATTGCTTTTTTTTTTTTTTTTTTTTTTTTTGAAATAGGGTCTCATTCTGTTGCCCAGGCTGGAGTGCAGTAGCAAATCACAGCTTATTATAGCCTGGTCTACAATAAGCTAATTACTTTCTGGTCTCAAGTAATCCTTTCACCTCAGCCTTCTGAGTAGTTGGGACCACAGCTGCATACCATCACACATGGCTAGATTTTTTATTATTTTATTATTTTTATTTTTTAATTTTTGAAACTGAGTTTTGCTTTTGTCACCCAAGCTGGAGTACAATGGTGTGATCTTGGCTCACTGCAACCTCTGCCTCCTGGCTAGGATTACAGGCATCCACAACCACACTTTGCTAATTTTTGTATTTGTAGTAGAGATGGGGTTTCACCATGTTGGCCAGGCTGGTCTTGAACTCCTGACCTCGGATGATCCACCCACCTCGGCCTCCCAAAGTGCTGGGATTACAGGTGTGAGCCACTGTGCCCGGTCTGGTTTTTTATTTTTTGTAGAGATGAGGTCTCACTATGTTGTCCAGGCTGGTCTTGAACTCCTGGACTCAAGCTATTCTCCCACTTCAGGCCCTTAAGGTGCTGAGATTACAGGTGTGAGCCAGTGCGCATGGACTACACAGGTTTTAATGCATTCACTAAATAGTTTATTTTGTACCATGGTAAGCATGATCTCAGGTAACCATAATTACTTGAATATTTATAAGAACATCTTCTATTTTTATGAAGGTTTGTATCCCTTGGTATGACAAGGTTTGTGAAATTAAATATTCTGGTAAAATGAGGAAAGTCCCAATTTACAGACCCATTTTGAAAAACTGAAAACTGCATTAGTCTCAGGCATTGCGTGAGACTGGGTAATTTATAAAGAAAGGAGGTTTAATTGACTCATGGTTCCACAGGCTGTATAGGAAGCACGGCTGTGGAGGCCTCAGGAAACTTTCAATCATGGCAGAATGCGAAGGGGAAGCAGGCATGTCTTACATAACTGGAGCAGGAGGAAGCGGGGGAGGTGCTACACACTTTTAAACAATCAGCTCTCATGAGAACTCACTCAATATCATGAAAACGGCACCCAGGGGGATGGTGTTAAACCATTAGAAACTGCCCCCATGGGGTGGGGAGCTGGGGGGGATAGCAGGGGGAGAAATGCCAGATGTAGGTGATGGGGAGGAAGGCAGCAAATCACACTGCCACGTGTGTTCCTATGCAACAATTTTGCATGTTCTTCACATGTACCCCAAAACCTAAAAT
>NW_016107352.1:3538981-3574494 GCF_001604975.1 Cebus imitator | reverse complement strand
AAAAGAAACTGCCCCCATGATCCAATCACCTCCCACCAGGCCCCACCTCCGACACTGAGGATTACAATTGAATACGAGATTTGGGTAAAAACAGATCCAAACCATATCCAAACACAACTGATTTCTGCTAGAGTAAGTAGATAAACCAATTATCTTCTGCACCAATGCCCACTAGTGTTACCTCTTGGCAAGAGAATAACTTAACTACTTTCTTCCTTAACTTAATTTGTCTAAACCAATATGATCTCTCCCTCTGAGCAAAATATTCTCTTCCTAAATGTTTCCCTACTACCACACTTTCCACCTCTTATTGCTCTTTTAGCCATGGAGACCAAGGTCGTGGATTGAATTTCAGTTATTCTTCCAGAAGACAAATGCATTTATTTATTTCCTTGTTTTCCCATTAATTCACTCAGCACTTGAGGGCTCAATATACATTTGATATTTTGCCAGTGGCTAAGATTGCAGAAGTAAGACTTAGAACTTCTCTCAAGGATTTCATCATCTAGGTGACATAAACCCTTACAACATTTTATCAAGCAGCAGGATGGGCCTTAATAAAAATATTTATAAAGCACAGAGGTGATAGGACAACAGGAGTTGAAGTAGGGATTAGAAAGATTTCTTGGCGAAGGAGAAGGAATGTGAAATACTCTAGGAAGCCAAAGGTTACATTTAGGGAGGGACTTACCAGGCAAAGGCACAGCAGCATCTGCAAAGACTGAGGCCGAAAATAGCATGGTGAACTATGGGTGAAGAATGAAGTCCACAGAACAAGTGCACCAGAAGAAACAGGTGAGGCAAGGGCCAAATTGTAGAGAGTCCTATTTGTCATGTGACCAGCCCAGAAGTTACTTCGTAGGCAAAAGGGGAGCCATGGAAGGGGGTTTAAGCAGGAGAGTAAAACATTGACACTTGTGTATTTAGTGGATTATTTTGGTGGCAACTGGAAAATGAATTGGAAGTGAGGAAGGCTACAAACAAGAGGTCCAGTTAGGCTGCTGTCAGAATCCCAGGCAGGAAATGGTAAGCATGAACTAAGGCAGTGGCCAAAGGAATACAGAGAGAAGGTACATTTGAGAAAAGTTTATAGAATCAAGAAAACTTGGCAACTGATTTGATGTGGGAGATGAGGAAGAGATAACTAGGACTACCCTGTGTTTGGGTCAAAGAGATGGATATGAGTTCTAAAACACAAAAGGTAGTTCTGACAAAATCTTGTCAGAAACCAGCTGTAATTTTCTATCTAATAATTTAATAACTTTTCTTCTACATAACCTTGTAAGAAGTTGAGTGAACCCGGAATAGACTCCTTATCACCCAGACCAGCACCTAGTTCAAGTTTTCAACTTGACTGCATACTGGATACCTTTAAAAAAATACTCATACCTGGATCTGTACCCAATTTATGCAGGAGCAATCTAGACATTGGTGTTCATTAAGATCTCAGTGACTGTAAAATGTGCTTGCTGCTTGGAGGTTTTCCTAGATTTAAAGCACCTCCTACTTATTAAATGCTTACTCTTCTAATTGGCCAAACACCATACCCTTCTCTTACAGTAGTAAGCTATGAAAGAATTTGAAATGTAGGTATTTGTGGGCCCTTGGCTCTGAAGGAGAAAAATCCTGGCCCTTAGAACCCAGAAAAGATGTGTCCCAGAAGGCCAGGCCTGAAGTCTCTGGTCATACTAGAGTCTCTGAGGACCAGCACTCTCACCAAACCTGGCTCCACCAGGGATCCGTGGCCTGGTAGCATCGAAGGGTGAGGCTTGAGGGGAGTGTCATGCCAGCGACATGGGTTGAGGACGTGGACTGTGAAAGTCTGTATCTCAGTTGACTCACAAACCTGGCAACCACACAGCTGAAAGTCCTTCAGACAGCAAGGTGTATTGGGTTCTAGTGCCACCATAACAAATTACTATAATCTGGTTGGCTTAAAACAACAGAAACTTATTCCCTTATAGTTCTGTAGTCTAGAGGTTCAAAATCATGGTTTTGGAAATGCCATGTGTCCTCATCAGGTTCTAGGGATGAATCTATCTTTGCCTCTTCCTAGTTTCTGGTGATTGCTGGCCAGGAGTGTTCCTTGAAGCTTCATATTCCAGCCTCTGCCTCTAACTTCATGTGACCTTTTTCCTTGGGTATATCTGTGTGTCCAAGTTTCACACTTCTTCTTATAAGGATACCTTAGAAGCCCTAATCCATTATTACTTCATCTTAAGTTAATTACATCAGCAAATACCCTATTTCCAAAAACAGTCACATTCAGAGGTACTGAGGGTTAGGTGTTGAACATATTCTAGGGGTCAAAATTTACTCACAACACAAAAAGACTACCTGTGTTATCCGTTTCCTGGGAGAAATTCCTCCTGCTGCCTCTCACTGACATCTTGACTTTTCAGGTTTTGACCTCAGCTTGCTGACTATGTAATTGCCTATTCTGCCATCCCTCAAACCCCTACCAGCACCTCTGTATCTCAAGTCAACAGAGACAGATTTTTTTTCAGAAGCAGAAATAATATTATAAAGGATGTCCACTGTGTACATGAATTTACAATAGATGCATTTTACAAATGGGGAGAGTTCTGGAACTCTTTCCCCTACAAGTCAGTCTACTCAGGAAGTGAGTCTCTGACTTTATTCTTGTTTTAACTTCTGACTTGAGCATACCACAGATATCTCTGACTCAAATTCTTACCCCTTTGACCACCTCTCTCTTCTTTTCTACTTTGTCTTCTCACTTCTCCTTCTCTTTGGTTGCTTTTCGCCAATACACCAGCCTCACCTCTGAACCAGCAAAGCTTCTTAAACCCTAAGATGGGAAGTCTTGGCCCACCTTAAACTCTGACTTAAATCCTGATTTTTCCATAATGAATGTAAACAGAGAGTCACAAAGATAAAAATTAAACCATATCTCCTTTCCTATTTGGTGACCCTTTATGCTGTCAGCTTACTTTTCTGCAAAGACATAAAAATGTACCTCGAGGATGTGGATCCATCCCATATTTTATATTGTTACTTTCCTTGAATCCAGATAGAACCCCTCCAAGCCAATCGCACTTCTTCCTTGATCTGAGACCCTCTCCTCCAGTTGCTGTGTAGAATTTGATTGGAGAACTTGGTACTAACTACATGAAAAGCAGTCTTCTATTTTTATATTTGTCCTTTTGCATTAGAAATCCTAAGGGATGGTTTGTTCATATCTCACTGGGCCCATAACTGAAATACTACTGGGAGATTTCCCCATATTTACTGACCATTAGATTAACTTCTGTCTATTTCTGGCCCTGAGGTAATTTTTTTTCTGTGACTTGAACAAATAACCTCTATTTTCCTTTCCTTATAAAATGATATACTTATTGCCTACACGTTGTTAGGCTTAACAAGGTTGTTACCAAGTGATTACAAATGAAGCTGAATCATAAATCATTTTATGCTTATTTTTATTGGCTATACTAGAGTACACTTCAGAAGGCATTTATTTATTGCTTACCTACAATGTACCTAGCATTGTGCTACATGTTATTCGTAGCCTACAGCTTGTTAGGAAAATAGTAATGTTCAATGCGGACCTGACTGATCAACACGTAAGATTTGGCCCTGGTTTTCAAGTAATTGACAACTTCTATGGTCAGGAGTACTTTGTATTTTGAGGAAAAAGTAATTAGTTAAATAAAATGTTCTTAGACAAGTGTAGGCATTCACAATGGTAAGAGCTAAAAAAAAGGAGAAAGGACTTAATATGTATTCAATATTTTACCAATATTATTCTACTTTATCCTCACCACAAACTTGTAAGGTATCATCCCGATTGCCAGAAGAAGAAACTGAGGCTCAGAGAGGTTTGGTGATTTGCCCAACTTTACACCTAGTAAGTGGGGAATGAAATTTTAATGGCAAATGCATTGAGTGTACGTCAGTTTAACTCTAAGGTTTGTGTGTTCATTGCTACATTAGTTTGCTAAGGGTAGATGCCAAACCCTGGAGCATGATTCCTTTGTTCAGTCCTCTTTATTGCTGTTGAATTAGAAGTCTTCAGATTCTTCTGCCAAAACATGACATGTCTCTGGGAGGAAGAACGTAGCATGCCTACAGCGTGATCCAACTTATTAGCTGTCCAGTGAAATCTTTTTTCTCATTTTACAGACTGCTCTTTGCCTGCATTATCCACTCTAGTTGTTATCTCTATGCTGCTTCTTCCCATAGCTCCCTTCTGGACATCTCTACCTGGAGAGGTTTCAAAGTTGGCACATCCCAAATCAAACTCATTATCTTCTCGCCTCTCCTCCTTTCACTCCTAAGGTTGAGGAAACCTTACTTCTTCTTCATCTTCCATATTACCTTCTAGGTCAGTGTCATCATCCATTGAAGTTGTTTAAGATAAGAACCTTGTCTAGTCCCACAGTCATCAAGTCCCATAGAGTCCACCTGGACACCACCCACTCCTGCCCCAAGCTCTTATAACCTCTCACTTATACAATGATAAGGCCATGGGTCTCCCTAGCTGTGTTCTCATTCATTCTCCCCTCTGGCTTTGCCCCCTCACATCCCCAAAACACACACACACACACACACACACACAGGCACTTGGATGGCAGAACTTTGCCTTAGTCAACTCTAATCTGTTTCATCAGCTATTCCCTCTACCCTGTCAGCTCTAGACTCCGGTGAAGTCTCTCACTCTTTCTACAAACTGTCTTCTTAGCCTCCAATAAATATCACTGTTTTTCTCCCAACTAAATTCTACATATCCTTAGAAAATGAACTTGAGGGTAACTCCCTGGTGAAGTCTTCCTTGGCTCCTCCTGACTCTTTGAGACAGAGTTAGTTCCATCTTCCTCTATTTTCCTTCCCACCTCATACACCTCATGCCTCTATTAATACTTTTAATATATTATTGCCATTTTTACTGTACTTATAATGCCCCTATAATCTGAGTGCTTCTTAGCAGGAGGGCCATTTCATCTGCATCCTCTTTATCATGAAGTATTTCAACTATTCATAAAAGTATAGCAAAGAATGTAATGAACACCAAGGGATCCACTTTCTGGTTTTGTCATATAAAAAAGACCTTTTTAAATAATAGAATATTGTAGATGGGTTGACAACATCTGTGTCCCTTTTCCCATTCCATTCCCTCTCTTGCCAGAAGTATCCATCATCAGGGATGTGCTGTCTCTTCACCCATGCGTGTTTTTACATTTATTACATACATATGTATCTATAAACAATAATGCAGGATTTTTAAAATAAGTTTTCAAAAATGATGATAGCATCCTGTGTATATCCTTCTGCAATTGAAATTTTCTTTTTGCTTGCTATTGTTTCTGGAATTTAGCCACATAGGTAGATGCGGGACTCGGTCATTAATTTTAACTATTGCATAGTATTGTTTTATGAGCATAGCTCAATTTATCTCTTCTTTCATTGCTTGATAGTCCTTTTCTGATTTTACATGTCCATGGTTCCTTGAGCAGCTATGAGGGTTTCTCTAGGGTATACACTAGGTCAAAGGATATGAACATCTTTCACCTCAAGACATCCCGTCACCTTCTTTCTGGCAGGAGTTATACTTACTGATACTCCTACCAACAGGGTAGAGCATTCCCGTTGCTCCCTACTACCCAATTGCCTAGCAAGAATCTAGCACACAAGAGATGGAGAATATCTCCTAACAGTGACTGAAGGAATGAGTGACTAGTGCTTGAACTTACAGAAAATGAGCCAGAGGAAGCAGAAATACAAGTACTTTTACTGAAATCACCAACAATAGGAAGTCTAGACCCGTGCTATTTAAATGTAAGTTAGTTAAAATCAAGTTAAGTTAAAAATTCAGTTCCTTAGCGCATGAGCCACATTTCATGTGCTCAACCGCCACTTGTGACTAGTGGCTCCTGGCTGCTACACTGCACAGCACAGATGTAGACCATTTCCACCATGGCAGAAAGTTCCTGTGGACTATGCTCATCTAAATAATAGGCCTTTCTCATTTCTTCTCTTTGCCCTCTTTCTACCTACCTTAAGCACCTAGCATTTTCATAGTACCTTCTACATACCTAGAATTCCCACCAAGTGTGCTTTCCTCAGCTGGAATTCATAATTCATGATTCCTCATCTGATTTCTTTAAAAAATGGTGATAAAACATACATAACATAAAACTTAACATTTTAACCATTTTTAAGTGGCATTAAGTACAATCACCTTGTTGTGCAACCATCACTGCTATCCATCTCCAGGACATTTTCATCTTCCAAACTGAAACTCTGTTCCAATTAAACACTAAACTTACCATACTGCCATCCTCCAACCCCTGACAACTACCATGCAACTTCCTTTCCCTATCAATGTGATTCCTATAGGTACCTCATATCAGCGGAATCATACAATACTGTCATTTTGTATCTGGCTTAGTGTAATGTCATCGAGGTTCATTCATGTTGCATCAGAATTTCATTCTTTTTAAGGCTGAATAATATTCCATTGTATGTGTATACCACTCCTCATCGGATTTTATATTTTCTTTTTCACTCAGGTACCAGTTGGGTGACTGCCTAGCTAAATGAATCCAATCCATAGCATTAACAAGGGCTATAGGCTTAAATCGATGGCCCCTAGATAATAACATTGCAGTGTGGAGCGTTGGGCAGAACAATCGAACAGGAATGAGGATTTCTGGATTCTGGTTCCCAGACTGCTGGGTGACAGTGGTTCCCAGACTGCTAGGCTTCCAAAGTTACCTTAACTTTCCAAATGTCAGTTTCCTTATCTAATAAAAAGAAAGACTTTCTGTTATTCTAAAATCCTGTGGTTTTTGGAGTACTCTTCAATACATTGACTCAAGTCAATAAGGAAAGTGGATATGAGGTCAACAGCAAAATGAGTAAGGGAAATATTTTAGGGAAGAGTGGCCTCTAAAACTTTTCAATTCTATACACACACAAAAAGGAGGCAGCTTACACTAAGAGTAAGGCCATATGCATCAAACATTTCTGTGCCTAATGTCTCCCTGTCTTGAGTCAAGGGCAGAGTCTAAAACTCTTACCTATTTTACTTAATATTCATCTTTCTATTAGGCCTCTGGGATATTCGAAATCTTGTTTGATTTTATTTGCCTTGTTTTACAAACTTGGTTTCACAGAATATTTCAAAATAGAAATTAAATTCAATATTTTTCATATTGACTATTGAGCATCTTCTATGTTATTATTCTCTAGTTTATTTCCTTTTACATTTTCCATTTATAAATGATTCTCTAATCTTTACCCTGTTGAGATGCATTTGTTTCCAGGTACAATTAAGAACTGCCCCAGAAAATAAACAGTAGAGGTGAGGCCCCCAAAAAAGAGCAGAGATTGATTACATTCCTCCTACTGTAATCTGTCTGGGGAATGACCTGGTAAGGAACAGAAGAACTCTGATGACCTCATATTCCCACTCTTCCTAGATATCATCCGCAGTCTTCATATTTACTTGTATTACCATTGTTCTGACTACTCCTTACATGGATTCTAGGCAAAATAAACCAACATATGTATTTTGTATGATGACTACATTTTATGTATGTGCTTTGAGGATTTAACTAGGCACACTCATGTGGCCCTAATTCATTAATTTTAACTGCTGCATGGTGTTATGTTTTATGAACATAGTACAACTTATTTATTTGTTCTTCTGTTGATGGTTAGGCTGTTTTCAATTTGTCATTGTATACTTCTACACAAACAGATATAAGGGTACTCTCAAAACCTCACTGCTTGACCCAGGTTTAGGAAATTTGTTTGCCTTACTTTTTTGGGACAAAATTTCTATGAACTCCAAAGAGTTCATTCATTGAACAGATTAAAACTGAGTATCTATAGAGTATAGAGATAAGAAAAAGCAAAGATAAAATCCCTATTCTCAAGAAAGGACCATTGGAATGGATAATAATCAAATAATAGAAAAAAAGAAGTATAATATTACAAAGGTAATAAATAATTTGAAGAAAAGGTCCATCATCTTGTCAGAGCATAGAACAGGGAGACCTGCTTGATTCAGGGCATCAGTGTTGGTTTTCCCATAACCATGTTTGGTCTGAAAGGGGAAAGAGGAATGAGTAAGACTTGGCCTGGTAAGAAATATGGGATCTGGGCTGGGCTGGGATGGGAAAGCATCAGAAGCACAGGGAACAGCAAGCAGACAGGCCTTGGGCTGGAGGAGGAAGTAGATGATTTGGAGAGAAGGCCCATTTGCCTGGAACAAAGAGTAGAAGAAAAATGGATGTGAGAAAAACTCAAGAACTAAATGGGAGAGAGAACACAGGACATTTGACTCATACCCTAAAATGAGGGAATGCCATGAGCTGGTTTTAAGCTGGGAAGATACACTAGCAGATTTGGGGTTCAAAACAACAAACTCACTGGCTCCTGTACAGTGAAGCCTTTGTTGGGATCTCTGTTCCAGTTTATGCTGAAGCCATGTGGCTGAAGCTAAGCCTCTTATAGTCACTGGCAGGACTTAACCATTTCCTTGAAGATTGATCTGAAATGAGGGAATGCTTTTAAGTAGGAGCATCATCTTTTACAGCATGATGCACAGCAGAGTGAGAAGAGGGTTGATATCATTCATAAAGTGGTGAGAATCTTTAGCAAAAAAGAAAATGTATAAGAGAGATCAAAGTAAGGATGAGTCTGTTCACAGAAGAGAAAAAGGATGGGGAGAGAGGAAGTAGCAGCTGAGAGCCTAGCTCCACGAGAAGCCTCTTGGTCATGCCAGTGAGTATAGAGATCAGACTATCAGAATAAGCCAGGCAAAACACAGGGATAAAGCAGTAGCAGAGACTTCAGTTAAAATCTGGAGGGAAAACATAGCTCTCTAGGCTGTCCAAAGTGGACCAAATAGCCCACAAATTGCACAACACAGCAACTAAAATCCTACAGTCTCTTGGAGGCCTGAATGTCCCTACACTCAGCCCATAATTATTCCTCCTCCTCCTTAGAAAATCAAAGTCATGATCTGTGACTTGTGGTACCAACATCTTCATGGCTCCTGCTGAGTAACTCATGGGCACCACTCTATGCTCCCCAGGCTCCAGCCCCTGTCTCAGCTTGAAAAACACTCTTGACAACACTATCATGACTCTTGAAGAACCAACTTTTACTTCCCCTATTATTTAACAATGTGTTTTCCCTTCTCATGCTTTGAGTAGACGTTTAGTTTCTAAGACAAAGGGAAAAAAAAAGAATTCCGAGTTTCAGTTTGCAGTGGAGAAATGCTTTACAATACGAGGGGAGGGAAGAACTTTTCTGGAAAACAATGGTTTTTATTTGGCTATTTCAAAAAGTACATATTATCATAAGGAAGACTTACATGCTAACAAAAATATAGTCTCAGAGAAGAGCCTGATTGAAGCATAACTTGATTATGTTGGACAATTACAAATGCCCTTATTAAATAATTGCATTCAAACCATGATAGTTTTATAAGTGACTTATAAAAACAAAATTGTAAAAGTTTAAGTGACATAATTGTTCTCAGTATCACAATTTTCAAATAAAGCAATTTTGCCTTAGAAGCAATTTTACTTTTCATTGTGATATTATTTTGGTGTCAGGCTGCAAGCTTTTGTTCCACTCCAGAGTTCTAGGAATGATGATTAACCCCCCTCTCTCCTTGGCTGAGACAATGATACATTTTTCTAATGTACTAATCCTTTACATTTTGCTGCGGACTCAGCAGGTTCTGAAAAGAATGGTTTGTAGGCCTCCACTTATTTATATGGTTTCTATTTAATGAGAATGCGGTAGTTTCTATAGGGTTATGGATAATGTGAATCTTTCTTAGATTAGGTATCTATGTGAACTCAGAGTAAAAATGGCACATGAAAATGGCACAAACAATATCCTCTTGTGTTTGAGGATATTGATAAATAATGGTAAGACTTTGTACAGTTTTCTTTCAAAATTGTATCCACACTGGAAACAACGTGGCAAACGGCCTGGTATCTCAGGCACATCTCCATAGAATGTTAATCAAAGGTCTATATTTTCAGGTATATGAATAAAGGATCTTCAAACATTCAATGGATAAAAGCCAAAACTATTAACATTCCTATATTTAGTTTCTGTGAATTAAATAGTTTTATGCAACTACTGTCTCTATATTACACACAAAACTCGCAAGGCATGTTTTACACTGGTAATAAGAGCTAAACCTGCTGTATTTCATTTCAGTCTTGCTGATAGCATTTATCAGCAAAATCTGGCTAAACACACAATATGCAACTTAAGCCTGATCATAACTGGGCTGCAGAGGAGGAAAGTGGGGGATTATCTGGAGACTGGGAGCACAAATATAAGATTGTATTGTCATTGTGCGCTATAGGCCTTTTGGCAAACTGTAGTGTAAGCCCCAGCTGACAGGCCTTTTCACAACTGACAGAGGAAAATATGAAACTTAAATTCTTCATGACAGATAAATCTGCTGAATGAAAGGAAGACCAATAGGATAACAGTGGGACCAAAAAAAAATTGCTTCTGGGTAACTCCCTTAAATCTACCTCTTTTGTAAATATACAAAATAGGCATTCAATGAATATCTTCTAAACTCCTACCTATCAACTTTGCTAAGCAAGCTGTTAAACTGGAATGATAAAATAAGCATCTTTTCTTCAGCAGATGAATACAAAGTCTTATAAAACAGGGGTGGCAGATTAAATTTAATATGTGGGTATGAAAGACGTTTCCTGGATGACTATCAACTGGAGTGGATTTCTTGAACCAAGTTGACATGTTACTATTGTAGAGGGCTTATTAATTGAGATATTAAATATACCTAATCCATCATGATTGGGATCTTTGTCAAATTTTTGAAAAATATGACTACAAGTAATTGCTCTTTTCTGTCAGTGGGCCCTGCGTCCCTGAAATGTAATCAGAGACTATTTCTTAGGATTAATATCATTGGCCTTTCCACTGCCAATACATACGTTTTACCCTTGTCACAGGCACTGGAGCCTCCAGGGGTCTAGGGTTCTTGGCTTTTCCCCTGCTGGTTTGGCACTGGCATTTTTTTTTTTTATCCTGGGACAATTTCATTCTGGTTGGCTCTACCAATTCTATCCAATTCCAGTGGCAGCCTATGGAAAACTACCTCAAACTATGAGTGGCCAGGCTGAACTGAAAAAGTAAGGTTTCTTGTTATCTGATGTTAAAAAAAAAAATCGTATAACTATTTACTATTAACCTGGAGCAGCATACTTTTGTGGGAAAGGAGGGATTCGTATGGGCTCCTTAAACAGGCTGCCTCTTTTATTTGTGATTGGCTGGACTGCCTTGGCAAACCCCAGGTCAAGTTGATAGACACTGTCTTGTTGATAAAGCAAATTTCAGGACCCAAGAGCAGATCTATCTTGAACTGTCATTTTCCCTGGTTGCCATGGCAATTCTTGGCTAATCTCCAGCACAAAAATCAAAATGAGAAAGACAGAGTGAAAGAGAGAAAATGAGAATGAATGAGAGGAAGGAAAGATGAAACAGATAAGAGGGCTTTGGGTCATTTTTATTTATTTATTTATTTATTTTCTGAGACTTCATGTTCCCACCAGTGTGGGTTCTTTCCCCAGCCAGCTAGTCCCAGAATGTTGGCGGCAGGACAAGGCCAGAGTCTCAGGCCATGGGAATCTCTGACCAAGTTGCAGGGAGGAAGAAGAAAGGCAGTTAGAGCGTTAGAGAGACTATGAAAAGGAGGTGGAGGAGGAGGGGAGCCAGCCTGGAGTCTGAGAGAAGAATCCAGGCGCCACGGTATAACAGCTGCCTCAGGTATGCTAGCCAGTTTCAGCTCGTTCCCAGCTCTTTCTGACAAGCCCCAGGCTCAGGCATGTGTGCGCGCGCACGCGCACGCACACACACACACACACACACACACACACACGTGCGCCCATACGTGCACAACTGAGTTGTATCTGTTGGAAAGAAGTTGCTAGGCTGTCCCCAATAATATCTTTCAGATATTTTGCTGTAGAGCTGGGCTTGCTGGGCACCACTTTTCATAATTGTGGTGAAATTGCCTAAGACCTTGGTAAATAACAAAATCTACTCAAAGGGATTTAACTTACTCTAAAGATTATTCTGTTTTGTCTGCTGGATTAAAATTGCTTCCAGAGTTATTAGAGAAACTTAACATTAGCACTTGCCTTTCTATAAAGAAACAAACCACACACACACAAAGGTGCAGCATTATACGGTAATTATCCAAAATGCTACCGCTTGGAATAATAAGGATGTTGTGTGTTTACACAGCATCTTTCTTTTCCAAAGAATTTAAATAGCGACACCACCCGCATCCCATTATCCCTATAAACAGTCTTCTATGAGCCATGCGGGTGGCGAGGAAGATTATCTACCTTACATAGGAGGGGTAACTGAAGCACAGAGAAGCTTTCAAGATCACACAGTAAGGAAACAGCAATTCTAGATTTACTATGTAAAACATTTACTTGGAAGAGTTTTGTTGTTTAAATAAAATATATATTCTTTTCCATCTTGATTCTGTAAAAGCAATTTGTAAGGAGCTGTTCCTCTTTAGGGACTCTCCCCTGATGCCTTCCTTGTATATAGTCTTTATCTTAGCACTTATCAGTGTCTTGTAATACTTCATTGATTTGCCTGCCTTTTTCCTGAGATTATACTCTTCTTAAGGGATGAGATTTACTCATCTTTCCGTCTCCAGTGCTTGCAACATGGTTGATGTCTCTTAAATGTCTCTTGCTTGAATGAATGAAAGAAAAAAGAATGAATGAATTTTTGGACAGTCTTCTAAGAAGGATTTCTAATGAAGTAACAATAAGTGCAAATTTGGACTTTAAAGGTGTCTCATCTCATTTTATCTTTGCTGTGACAAACATGTCCACCTTACAAACCTTGTTTAAGAATGCAGTGAATACATTTAGAGCTAATTCCTTCCCTGCCTGGGCTGTTGGGTTTATTGTTTGGAACAATAAACTTAAACTCGTGGAAATACTAGGGCTCCAGGTAGTCTATTGTAATTATTTTCCTCATAGCCTTCTTTATATATAGGAAAGCATTTAGGTGTTGAGGTTTTGGGAAGTGTTAATATATGGTTATTATGCTGTATCCAAAACCCTTTCCTGTATGCATTGAATCTTAAAGCCAGACTATTATTTGTGGGGAGGAGGTGTAGACCCCACAATAACAATAGGAACAATGATTGCTCTTCAAGGAGACTACAAATTTCAGTGATCAATACAAAAAAAGGCAAGGTAATATATGTTAATCTTTACTAGATGTACTTTATGTATCCCCTTACATTGGAAGCCTAGCAGGAGTAGAATGTCACAACAGACATTTACTGAAATACCTGGGGAAATGTAACAAAAAGTGTTAGAGGAAAATGGTCTTTCAGCTAAATTACCCAATATATTTGCTAATGGTATCTGATTTAAAAGCCGTAAAAATACCAAGTTAAAAGCACATTAGAAGATGTGTTATATTTATAAGTGTTTGTCACCTTGGCAACAAAAGCTATATTCCAAATCTAACACTAGCTATGATGGGCCAAGACCTTTTAAAATTGGTAAATACTTCTTTATGGCAATGATCTGCTTTCAGCTACTGAATGTTAGAACTAGAAAAGGCAAGTTCTTCATTGCTTAGCAATTTTTTTGCCAGCTTTCTACCATAGATAAGCTTTTGCTTTTCTTTTTCCATTAGTTACTATGGTTTATTCTTAATGAGAAATATAATGCATTTTCAAATAAAGTATCAGTCTTAATTATTCCCTTCTTACACTTAGAAATATAGGTATAATAGCAGATTCCTAAAGATTGCATTTATTTATCAACCTACACTTCAGTCTATCAACCATGGCACTAATCTTGGTTCATGGATAAATACTATAGTTATATGCTATAAAATCAACTGTATGCTACAAATACCTATCCTCCTAAACAGCTGGATGGAATATGTTCAGTTTAGTAGGAGGTCATACATAAGGAAAGTTTTCACATACTTTTACCTCCCCAGTGAGCTGCATGAGGACTGAAAATTATCCTTTACTATTTCTCACTTCAATTCTGCTTTGTGCTGTTGCATCTAGTAAAGATGAACAGTTTGGTGGTGGGAACCCACGCTTGAAAAGGTAGATTTTAGGTGGACCTCAAAGAGGTTTAGATTTGGACTCTTATACACTTCTTTCCTCATTTTCTAAGCTCCAATCTGATTTTCAAATTCTATAAAAAATGCTTGGGTCATGTACCAGTCAAAGATTATAATTCCAAGAGTCTAACTAGATTCCCATGTGGTTGAACCAATTTTCAGAAGTAAACCATGGAAAAGGTCTGGGTAAACACACATTCTCTGTGGGCTGTGGCTGTTCACTGGGAGCCTAGACAAGTTGTCTCTGCAGCCAGCTTGGGAAAACCCAAGCCCAACTCATGATCTGTAATCATGCTCAGCAGGTTCTCAGATACAGGGGCAACTTGAAGGGCCTAAGATCATCATTTCCAAGTAACCTTCTCACACAAGGAAATTATGTCTCTCTTTCACCTAAAAAAATTCAATGAAAATTCCCTACCACACCAGACCACACTAAAAGTTGCCACAAAGTACATCTTAGCTTTACTTATATTTTCTCAGAAACAAGGTTTTCTTAGTGAGTATTAAAAATAAGGTTCAGTCTACAAGACAGGGGAATTAATGGTATATAAGGAGAATGTTCTAGAAGAGTACAAGGTAAGCCTCCACCCAGAACTAATAAATTAAGGTAGAAGCTTTGAGTTCAAATATAAACCATGTGAACAAGGCTAACATCATGTATTAAAACATAGTTAAACCAGATTTACCTTCCATTGACTGAAGACAAAGAATCACATGGATTGGCATGTATTCTATTACTTAAATACACAGTTTTCATGTGATTGATAAATGTAACTTACCTCTTAAGAATGTTCTGGCTATATCATGTTAAGTCCTTTGTTTAACTCTTAATTAAATAATTACCCAGTCACAATCTGTTGGAAAATTTTTAAAATGCTGTTTATTTTTGTCTCAACATGACTTTTATTTTTATTTATTTATTTTTTGAGGAGTCTCACTCTGTCACCCAGGCTGGAGTGCAGTAGGGTGATCTTGGCTCAGTGCAACCTCTGTCGCCCTAGTTCAAGTGATTCTCCTGCCTCAGCCTTCTGAGTAGCTGGGATTGTAGGTGCCTGCCACTGCGCCTGGCTAATTTTTGTAGTTTTAGTGGAGTTGGGATTTCACCATCTTGGCTAGGCTGGTCTTGAACTACTGACCTCGTGATCCACCTGCCTTAGCCTCCCAAAGTGTTGGGATTACAGGCGTGAGCCAGCATGCCCAGCCTCAATATGACTTTTAAATAGCATAGATGGAAAATTATAGCATCATGTTTAAAAATCATCATATACCATATTATTTAAAGTATTAAAATTCCATAATTTCATTTCACTATCCAAACAATACAAGCAAAAGGCTAACTGTAGCCTGAATTTCACCACATATAAAGACACAGTGTACTTCATAAAAACTACCTTAAATGAGTGAAAAATAAAACATGCAGTATCACTAAATTATTTTTCTAAGAGAATAAAGGGCTCATGGGGAAAGAGATCGACTGTTTTTCAACTTTATATCTTCTGCATAGGAGCTAAGTAACAAAATATTTGTAGAAATTGAAAATAAATTTTCATTAAGTCTATTTTATATGTTATTCATAATATGCACAAATTAAGGAATGGCTGGCTGGCTACCTAAATATGCAGCCAAGAAAAAATGTTGAAGAATAAAAGAACATGATTCACTTCGATTTTGTTGAAATTTACCTGAAGATATATTTGCCTTATATACCTAAAAGATGAGCAGAAATTTGACAAAGAGATGGAGCCACAGTAACATAACTAAAGGCAGAAAGTGAGAATTAGCATGGCAGGAACTTTCAGGAGGCTTGCTTTGTTGAGTGAAAGTTGTAGGTTCAGAGGCAGGAAATGTGTTTAGGTCAGGTGGGGCCAGTTGTAGATCAGGAAAGGAAGCTAACATTTGCTGAGTGCCAGGTCTTGCACAGAGGTTCCCTGGGGTTACTCCTCATGACAACATGGTAAAGTAAGTGTGATTATCCTTACTTACAGATTGAAAGAGAGTCTCAGAAAGTTTAAATGACTGACGCAGTGGCTCTCTGCAAGTATGTGGCAAACATGAGGCATAGTCCAATGTTCTTTTAAACACACTATGTTGTATTAAAAACCAGACAGAGAAATGTAGAGGTTAACTTACATGGAAAGCAACAACACATAAACCAACTCCAGAGAGGTGGAATCTAAACAAACAATTTAAAAACACAAATGGCCTAATATGACCCCTAACTGCTTTGGGAGTTTCCCATGTGTAAAATGAGCAATATCATCACATAATTATGTTCTTATTCTGATGAGGACCAACTGATTAATTTTCAGTTACAAATTTCAAAGTAGTACCGATTAAGAATTTATTGCTTAGGGTATTACTGTTCATTATTCCAGAAAACCCCAGGTGCGATTTGGAAAACATAAAATATTCTAAAAGCAGATCTAGTGCCGGAATTTAGACATTGTCTTTTACTGGAGACCTGACAGATCTGCCACTATACTCTTCCCTTTGTGGTTTACATGCTGCTTCCCCATATACGATACTGGCATCCTATTCGAAAGTTGATTGTTGTGTTTTGGTTTATGTTTCACACAACAGCAGCCTTGAGCCACTTCTAAGAGAGGCTAATAATGACAAATTTGAAAATTTCTCCCCAGGAAACGAGGCTGTGGTGAAAACAAGAAACGACATTTAAGCAGCTACCATTAAAGGCATCTTAATTTTCTGTTGACAAACACGAATTCCCAAAAGATTTGCAGGGAGGTTTCTGGGCTGACTGCCATAAAGCCTGTCTAGGACAATGTTTTCTGGTTCTACAGAAGTGCTAATGAAATCTTCATTCTTCTGTTGATTACTTTCAGTGGGAGTCTTAGGTCTTAAAAACCACAGCACTCTAGGTTGCTGGTTCCCCAGCTCTTCTCACATTCTTACAGAGTCTCTTGACCTCCTCTCCTGGACCAGGCTCTCCTAATCTCAAACACCAGAGTAGAATTGAGACAGGAGTGCTGGAAGGAGCTCTGTGCTTTAAGGAGCATTGACTCCACAAGTAGCACAGCCATTCTTTCAGCAGAAGCAGACTTGTTTTTAGGCCCCATTTCTGCAAACTGGAATTTTAAATCGGTCAGAAGGCTTAATCTCCACTAATTTGACTTTAGTGAACATATTTTTGTCTTAGATGCCACCTGTCACTTTAGCTTTCCAGAGTGTTGTAGGCTTGTAGTTGCTAGATAGATATGTAGTCACTCTTAAGAGTGAAGCTCAGTCATCATCTTCTTAATTTGTCCTTCCTGGACTCCTGTTATACTGAGGGTTTGGAACTTCCTTGGTGCTTAATGCCTGCCTTTCTGCCTGTCTGGGTTTGCAGTTTTGTTTTGCCAGACTTCTTTACACAATTTGTACCATTTTATACAATACCCTTATTTTACAAGCAAGAAAATAAAAACGTAAGAAAGTTGGGAGATTTGCCCAAGGCTTCAATGCTAATTAGTGGACCACAGGTCTACTAACTTTGAAACCTATATGCTTTTAGATATTTGGGCTAAGGTTATTAGATTCCTCTTTTAAAGCGATTTTTTCCCTGGGGTGGTGTGCGGAAAGGAGCAATGTCCTGAATGCACCTGTTTTATTCTTAGCTGTGCAGATAACACAAGGCGCCTGGCCTGGAGAGGTTCATAGCAGAGCTGTGTCATAGACAAATGCAATAGGCATCATTTTTTTGTTACTCTACAATGATATAACTTTTATTTTAAATACATTTTATTTACCCTTATTTGGGGGAACTTCTCCAATTTTATGGACATTATTGTTTCTCTTGACATGTATCTGCCAACTTTGGGCAGTTAAGCACCATACTTCTACTATAATCAACTACATACAACTACTATAATCTCCCTTTTCCATGATATCAGTTCTCTTTTCTTTTTCTTCTCTTCTCTGGCATGTTTTCTCTTTTCTTTTCTTTTTTTCCCACCTCTCTGTATAAAAAGCCAATCTGCCAGAAGCTTTAAGGTGGTCAGGTTTATTGAGGAAGGATTTACATACAACAAAATGCATTCTTTCTAGGTATAGTGTTGCATTTGACTGGTCTGTTTTGTGGTTCCAGGTTAGCCTTTTTCACGATGTCCTATACATGGAATCATACAGTGTACAACTCTCTCCATCTGACTTCTTTCACTCAGGATAGAGCGTTTGAGACTCATTTATGTTGTACCACATATGGGCTCCCTGATATGAGTAGAGTCCATTGTGTGGATATGCTGCCATGTATTTAACCACTGACAAACATTTAAGTTGTTTCCAGTTTTTTGAATTTGTGAATAAAGTGGCTATAAATATTTGTATTAAAAAAGAGAGACTATTTCCCTTTATTTGGATTTTTATCTACTATGTCAAGAAATATTTGAGAGAGCAAATTGTCCTCCAACTTCTAAAAAAGGTTAAAATAAAAGGGAAAATACCTACCCTTTTTCAAGAATATTAGCCTATGGGTGGTCTTTTTTATAAAGTTTTAAGAAACACTTCTTTTTTTAACATGAGCTTGTTTTATCAATCATTCTGTTTTCAAACTGTTGTTATGATAGACCTCTATTTTATTATGATAGTCTATTTTCTTTTAGGAGAGATTTTGCTACAATATAAAAAGTGAGAAATTGATTTGCATTTCAAACACTTGTTTTTTTTGCTATTTTGGTCTATGAATTCTAGCTGAGACTTTGCCCATCTTTATTTCTCCACTTCTGTGTCTTAAATCTTGTAACATATAACAGTCCTTTCATTCCAAGGAAAGACTTTTTTCCATCAATTTCTTCCCTAGGCCCTTAAAACGTCAATAGGGTCTTTTGCCAATCCATTATACTTTAAGACATCTTATATTACATTAAAATACAATTAACTCCTGGGGATTTAAAAAATCAATAGTTATTTTGGTGTTTTAAATGTCAACAGATATGGATGCTGGAGCTGCCTTGTGCTCTACAAGAGTTTTTATCAAACAGAATGTATAGTAAGTTAAGCAATAAAGCCTTCTCACTGAATATTATCTGATGAAACACAGAGCTAAGATGTGACAGTGAGATCTGAAATAATGAGAGTGTGTTGGGTTTTATGCTTCCCACCATTCTGCCTTCTTTAGGAATGGTAGCAGGTCTTTTTTCCAAGGCACTAACCTGTCCACCCATGCATACAGGCCTGGTCTACACACTACATCTTAACTGTGTTCCATTACATCCAGTCATTCAGATGTAACTCTGCCGCCCCATGTGGATGGAGTACCTGGAAGGACAAATCTCCAAGACATCTGACCTTTTTATATGACTAGATCTCTGAGTATTCTAGGAACTAACTACAGTCAAAGTCAATGGTGTGTTTTTTAATTTTTATTTTTGTGTCTTCTTTAAGAATTTTCTACCCAGGCTTGCCCAGAAGCCTTAAAGATATTTAATTGTTTTGTCTTCTCGAGGTTTTAAAATTTTGAAGTTTTGCTATTGATAGCCAAATCACTAAACCATTTTGAATGGTGTGTGTGTGTGTGTGTGTGTGTGTGTGTGTGTGTGTGTGAATAAAGTACGGCTATTACCCCCCTACATGGATAACTAGTTTTCTCAGCATATAGAAGTAACTCGTTCACTCTCTCCCCTTTGATCCTTATTACCAGACTTGCTATATACAAAATTTCCATATTGTGTTAGTCTCTTCCTGGACATTCTATTCTTTTCTATTGGTTTCCTAAAAGTGGTAATATCATTTTACCTTATTTATCATTACTTTAGAATAAATTGCTATCTAGTACAGTATGTCCCCTCATCTGGTTCTACTATCTCTTCTGTTATACTTGGCTATTCTTAATTCATTGTTCCTGCTAACGTATTTTAGAATCAGCTTTTCAATGTAAAGAAAACTGTCTGCTGTAACTATATTAATAGCAAACAAAAATATAAGAATATTTCATTAACTACTTCATAAAATTCAAATTGTTTTATAATCCATCATTTATCTATGTCTTACAAATTTTGTAGCTCCTATAGTCTTGACTACCTAATAACATATCTGTTGATGATGATACAGAGGAAAGTCAGCACAAAATTCTTTGACCACTTTTGTACTACATTGCTTTTATTTGCATCTTTCTAACTGGCTCATATGTCCTTTTCTATATCACTTATAAATTTTTATCAGTTACAGTTCTATATTAGTCAGCATTCAATGCAAAAGGAGACTACTTTAGGTATTATTGGCAGGAAAAATTTTTTATTTTTAACTTTTTTTTCTTCCTTGAGGCAGAGTTTCACTCTGTGGCCCAGGTTAGAGTGCAAACAGAATTGCATGAACTCAGCTCACGGCAACCTCTGCCTCCGAGGTTCAAGCAATTCTCCTGCCTGCCTCAGCCTCCCAAGTAGCTATGATTACAGGGGGGCACCACCACACCTGGCTAATTTTTATATTTTTAGTAGAGACAGGGTTTCACCATGTTGACCAGACTAGTCTCAAACTCCTGCCCTCACGTGATCCACCTGCCTTGGCCTCTCAAAGTGCTGGGATTACAGGCATGAGCCACCATGCTGGGCCTTTAGCAGGACGAATTTAATACAAAGAATGATTATTTACAAAATCATTAGATGTGTCAAAGGATCAGGCTGTAGTCTGGGTCTCTAAAAGTAACTGCAGAATGATACAGAACCCATCTACCAGCTACCTCCACTGAGGCACTAGGAGAGCTGTGCCTGGGTCAAGAACCTGCCACCTCTCTGCTGCCACTGCTTCTGGGTATCAAAGGAGGTATAATGCAGGGATTAGGAAATCTAATCAAGTAATCTTAATGAGTAAAGCCTGCCACAACTGCTTTTACTCATAACCAAGAAAGCCTTAGTGTGGACACTGGGATACTGCCACAGATAAATCTGAGGTTTTCACAGCCATGTTTTTCAGCAGACACAGCCAAAAAGGAACAGGAAAATGGCCTTGCCTCACTTCAGGCTTCTAAATCTTATATATTGTGTTGAACTGATGGAACTTAATTTGCATCTAGAACCCTAGCTGTGAGGAAATACGAGAAATGAGGATGTTGGCTTCCAAGTTGCCCAAGTTGCCCATAGTGTCCAGCATCTGGTTTGTTTTTTGTTTGGGGTTTTTTTTTTTTTTTTTTTGCTTGTAAGCAACTGAAGTTTACTATGGCCAACATAAGCAAAAAAGCAATTTATTGGAAAGAGAGAGTGGTTACATAGACAAAGAACGAACATTCAAGTCTTAGAAAAGGTGGAATGCAGGGCAAGTCTGAGAACTTAGGTAATGGAACCTAAGAACTAACTCTCAATCTCTCTCTCTCTCTCTCTCTCTCTCTCTCTCTCTCTCTCTACCATTGTATTGCTCAGCTCTAACTGCTTCATGTCTGTTCACAGGATTCTATCTCTAGGAATCACCGCTTAAGATACAAATTTCCAGGAGGAAGAGTCTCATTGCCCCAGTTAGGGTCAAATGATCACTTCAGCGGTGGTGATACTGGTAGGAAGGTAGATTCTTCCAGTTGACAATTCCCTAAGAATCTCCTACAGTCCAGAAGTAGCACATGTTCAGAAAAAAAAAAGAGGCTGGGCAGACAAAATATACCAGTTGTCTCTTCCAGTGAGTCAGTCTGATAGTGGTATTGCCTCGAAGTCACATAACTATTGAAATAGATTCTTATACCACAAAACTTTTGTAAAACACATTGAGCCTTTACATTCAAAATGTAAATATAAAAGTCAAAATTATAGACTTGAACATTTTAGTGTTGATCTTTTAGTTATATAGGTAAGTTTTGCTACATGTTTGAAATATTTCATTTTGCAGATATAGAAAATGAGATCCCTCAAGGAGTATAAAGGGTTTCCTTTGCATAAAGTCACACAAATAGGTATAGAAACAGATACAGAGGCCGCTCTTCCAGAAATGTTCCTATACATGCCTTAATGGTTAAAGTGCTTTTTGTCTTTAACTGGCTTTGTTATATAGGAGGTATATTTTGGGTTCTCATCCATATATAGCACTTATGCACAGTACATTTCAGAGAGCAGCCTGACTTACACCTACCTGCCTTATCTCATGTTTGCATCTGTAAGGCCCCTGAGCTGTCACGATGACAGCATGATTCAAAAATTAATGACACATGGAAATTCACAGGCCCCCAGAAAAGAAACTTTCTCCCACACTGCTAAGGAAAAAAAAAAAAAAAAAACTCCATGCCAATATACTGAAAAGAAAGTTGCTGCAAACCATGGGATTATGACCCACAACAGAATGTGTACTGTAGAGTTACCATGTTACTGGCAAGAATCTTCCCAAATAAATTATAATGAAGCCCCAAGCTGCAGAAACAATCTGATCTTGAAGTGTTGAAACCATCACCAATATGAGTTTCTCATTTGCATGGCTGTGAGTTGGGGAATAACTGAAGGAGATTGTTAGTTTCTAGGTGCCTCAGTCTCTTGCCTATCTTTCTCATTCTATTCTCCCTTCTTCTGTCTCCCTATCATAATGGACTGATAAGTTCTTTCTCCTAATAATATCATGCACACTCTCACTAGTGTCCTTTCCTACTAACTCTGAGGGGAAAGTGGGGGATGAGCACTTGACGAGCTTGTGAGATGGAGTTTGCCCTCTTGCACCTCTACGTTTGCCCTAAGAAGAACATACCCCAGGTAGCTGCCTGGTCTGAGGAAGATGAGGAACAGGGCCTCCTGGCTGACTTGCAGACCTGCATCTTGAGGCAGAGAAGCCCAGTAGATCCCAGTCAGCCTAGGGTAACTGACCTCTAGTTAGTCTGCATATCATACATATGCATGAGAAGCCTCCCAGAGATCCATTGAGCTGACCCATAGATGCGTGATAAATGCCTGCTTCTTCTTGTATGCTGCTAAGAGCTTGTGATTGTTTGTTGTTTGATGTTACTGCAGCAGTGGCTAAGAGATTCACTCCTAATTCCCCTTCTCCTCTCTCCCCTTGTCTCTTGCTCCATCTTCCTCATCCTTGAGAAGTCTCCCTCCTCAGCTAGTGCTGGTCCCTTAGGTTAATTACCTGCCTGCTAAACAGTAAGTCGCAAGTAATCTACTTTCGAAGTTTATCACAACAAAGGAAAGGAGTCCATATAAAAGGATATAAGCAGACAATACTTAGATAAGTTAGCAATGTCTTTTTTCTAAGAGGCATTTTGGAAGTGTGTTCACCTTTGCTGGTATATGTCACTATCAATTTGAGTAATTGTCACTGTAACACCATATATTATGAATTGAAGCATAGAAACAAATGGTGTTGAGGGTAACTCTCTCTTGCAAGCCATTTATCATCCCATAGCATGGGATTTCTTCAGGAGAAAATAAATAGCGAGAGGAATCTCAATTCTCCTCCACCCCTAGTCCTATCCCCAGTTCCCACCCCCACAAAATATATAACATCTTTTCTTCCTTAGTCTCCTGTTGGCCTTTTTCTTTTCTTTTTTCCCAGACTGTCTATTACGGAGTGATATACTAGGCAGAGTCACCATTCCTTTTTCTTCTTTACTGTGTAAATGTCAGTTGAAAGTATGCCAAGTTCCAGACACAATATAATCATAATACTACCACTGTGTTTCTGGATTAATTAATCATAATGAATGAAATTTTTCTTGATTCTGTATGCCAAGCCTGGAAGCATAATTAAATTTCATCTTTGACTTCTGTAGCCTGAAGCAACCAGTTAAACTTAGCTGTCATAAGTCTTTTGGAGGGAGATCAAAAAAACACTAAATAGAAAAAAAAACAATAAAATCAATGGGGAAAAAAAAAAAAAAAAAAAAAAAGATCCAACTTGCAAAAAGCCATAGAAGGAAACAGAAAACATTATTTTAATATACCAAAGAAAGGCATCTACATATATATTAAAAGAAGGGCACAATAAAATATTGCTATTTTCCAAATATGATTATAAAATGTGATGACACTGCCTTTCAAAATCTTTATTTTCTCCTCCTAAACCATCTGAAAATAGTATTAGACATGAGCAAAACACACACTGGAACAGTGAATGGGGACATTGAAAGTCTCAGTGAAAACTAAACTAATTTGGAATCTATCAGAACTTGATTTTAGCTTTAGAACCACTAAATCATTAAGAAAACATCTAAGTTACTGTTTTTGAAATCATATAACTATAACAAGGACTTTCTGTTTTGTTTCTAATATGGATCCTATCCCCTTGGGGACCCTTTATATGTGAAGTCGAATTGCTTGTGGTTTAATTTAGAATATATGACATTCATTGTTTTCATTCACTGTGAAAATCAAGCTGACTATAAGGAAAAATATCATTCTTCTGTAATCTTAGCACTCAGAGATATCCCCAGCTAATATTTTAATGTATATAATTGTATTCTTTGTTCCCTGTTTGTGTCTGGCATAGTGTAACAAAATGATAAATAAACAGTGTATTCACCTTTAACAAGATAGCAGGAACATCCTTTCTTGTCATAATGTTCAAATCTCTCTTTTGAATGGCTATATATTTCAATAATTTTCATAGGACCCAAAACTGAGATCACTCCAGAGAGGCCATATTTATGATACTGATAGACATCTAGCAGGGAAGAGGAAACTACAATGGCTTCAGAGACGACTTAAGTTTATGCTTGCATTTTTATTGAGAATGTATTTTAGCTCTTCAGAAGTTTTTGAATGACACCTACACCATTTTAAACTTCATGTTCATTCACCATGATTACAAACTGCTGGGCACTAGAAATTGGGAAGCCTTGTGTTTCTGGGAAAATGGTTCCTTCGACGCTGAGGATGCTTTTTCTGTACCCTCTGATGAGGGTATTTCTGTATTCTTTGCCACCTTGCTGCTGACACAGTTAAACATGACCTTCACTATGACTCAAAGCATCCACACATACCAGGCATCCATTCCATTGTGACATGACAAAAGCCCTAGTTATTGAAATGAACATCTTCATGCTTCTTAGTGGCTAAGACCTGGAAAGAGGCAGTAATAAAGCTGCTGGCAGTACATGCAAATCATATTGAACAGTCAACACCTTCTATTCACATGCAGAATCATTCCTGAGCAGACTTACTAGGGAAGAGAGAAGAGGGAGTGCATGCAATTTTAAATCTGCAACAAAAGATATGATGCAGAAGGAGATGAACAAGATGGGATGGGAATAATTATTCAATCAGAATGATGAAAAAATAACACAAAAGCCACAGGAATCTGTTGAGGTTGAAGGGGAAAAATGTGAAAGAACCAAATGAATTGCATTACAGGAAAGGGCCTCAATCCAGAGATTACAGGTGCTTTGTTGGTAACTGGGGATCCCCAGTAAAGCAAATCCACTTAATCTTTGATTAGCACCTCTAACCGCAATAAAGTCATGGTGGATTTGATTTTAGGTTGGATATGCAACTTCAGGACAAGTTTTAGTTTTAAATTTTTACCCGATAAAAATTTTCAATAATCATTTTTTTAAAATGGTATTAACCCTGCCCAAACCCATTATCCACTGATGCTGGCACTCAGGGCACTGAATATAGTAGACATTTACTCATACTTTTTTTAAAACATGAAAAATAAACATGAGGCTAATCATAGCTACATATGTGTCCAATTTTCCAAGAAAAGAAAATTCCTACTGGTTTATAAATTGGGAGACAACCATTGTAATGACATTTCCCATGCATCAACCCCAAAGTAGCTGTGAACTAATTCATTATCCATTGATGGTGCAATTTTCACTATATAGAATCCTGTGGAAATCTGGAACTGATTCCCAGTTATACCCACCTTATGACTCCATATGAAACTCTAAAACAAGCCCCACACTGAGGACAAGGAAAGTCTTTCTCTGCCTCTGAATGAGGTTATTTACTTACACTGAGGTTTCAATCTGTTTCCAGCAGAAAACAGCAGCCAACAGTGTCTTTAAATGACTAGTTCATCGTTGTATGCAAGCTCTTCCTACTATAGCACATTTACAGGCATTTCTGAGAGGCTGCATCCATAATTGAATGGAAAGCTTAGGAACCTATTTTGCCCCATAGTGAATGCCTGGTAGCAACTCTGGTTTCGTGGTCCCACCAGACTCAGCACCAAGGTCTGCCAACAGAAATGCACTCTTATCTCGCACATAGTTTCAGGGGTTGTATCTTCCCCATGAATACACCTACAGGGGGCTCTGTCATTGGAACATCCAGAGAATTGGACTTTTTATTTGATTTCACTTGAAATGGAATTTCACTCTTCAGTTCTTCAAGGACGGGTGCCATAGAATAGATTTTCCAGCCACAGTGGTTGGCGTGGGCTGACTTACAATGTACTCATTGTGGTTACTCAAGACTTACAAGCCATGCCTTCCTTTAACATCCCTTTCTCAGCCTATCCTGGGAAAAGAGATGCTTGCTAGATTCTAGATAAGTTACTCTTTACTGTTTCTGTCAGATGTCATTCACGGGGGACAGTAATGTGCCTTATGGAGATAAGGTGAATTGCCTGTTTCATGGCACTAATCTGAAAGCATCCTTGAATTCAATTCAACAGTCTGACTGCCAGACAGCTCCTGAAATCATGTAAGATGAAAAGAAAGAATGGGATTCTTATCTGGGAAGTGCCATACTGTAAAACTATAAGCATGATGTGCTGACTGACTGATGAGATGATGGGACAGTAGATTACATTAACACACAAAAAGCAGAAACAGATTTGTTGGAAGGAAAGAAAATCACCTTATTCATTAAATTTGCCTACTTTTATGCTTTCTACTTTTTTAATACGATTTTCCACTTTTGTTAATGAGGTAAATAGTTTTATCACAAACAAAACTGTAAAGCAGTTAAATTGATTTCTGTCATTCACCCTTTATCTACTAACCCACTCTCCCTGATCAGAGAAGCCACTAGTCCACATCATGTTTTGTGTGTCTCTCCAACTTTATCAATCTTCCTCTGAGTTAAATATCACCTGAGGGGGCTAGGCGCAATGGCTCACACCTGTAATCCCAGCATTTTGGGAGGTTGAGGCGAGCGGATCACAAGGTCAGGAGTTCGAGACAAGTCTGGCCAACATAGTGAAAGACCGTCTCTACTAAAAATACAAAAAATTAGCCTGGTGTGGTGGTGTGCACCTGTAATCCTAGCTACTCGGGAGGCAGAGGCAGGAGAATCACATGAACTTGGGAGGCAGAGGTTGCAGTGAGCCAAGATCGTGCCATTGCACTCCAGCCCAGGAGACAGTGCGAGATTCCATCTCAAAAGAAAATAAATAAATTTAAAAAATAAAAAAAATCAAATGAGGGAAGCATCTGATACTTTCATTCATGCTGGATATAACAGGCTACTAGAATGTGATCTTCTCTTGGGCAGAGTTTTTGTTGTTGTTGTTTTCTATTTCATTCACTGGTGCAACATGAGCACCTAGAACAGTGCCTGGCACATAGTAGATATTCAATAAATACTTGTTTTTGAATGATAAAGCTCAATGTTTTCCTGACACAAAGGTAAATGTACTTTAAAAATTATATGGATTATATGTCCTCCTATTGGGGGCATAGGGAGAGGTCACTTCCATCATTTGACCATTTTTCCTGTTCTTTGAAGAAAGAAGTCATAGGATAATTACTGAGCAAAACCTCTGCTTTCTCCTCCATTTAACCCTTATTTATTCTCATCTCTGTAAGAGGAGAAGGGCAATAAAAGAAATGTTTCTATTCAGAGCAAATTTTCAGAGGCTGAGGCAAAGGTTGAAGTGCTCTCCTCGTTACTCCCTAAAATATCCATATATTGGATGCAATTCATATTTATAGGACAGAAAAACAAGCTACTGAGAACCAGAGTCGAGAGAGGTGAGGAGTCTGCACATCTGACAAGCAAGTAAACTCCAATTTTAGAGAAGATACCTGCAGATTTAACATAAGTCTCTGTTAAGCTTCAGTACATAACATTGTATAGAATATTGTGATTTCTTCAGTGCACTAGTCAGGGTACTCCAGAGAGAAAGAACTAATAGGATGTATAGAGAGACAAATAGAGAAATGAGAGGTTTATCAAGGGAATTGACTCACATCATTATGAAGGCTGAGAAGTCCCACAATAGGCTATCAGTAAGCTGGAGACCCAGTGAAGTTGGTAGCATGGCTCAGTCTTAAGTTAAAGGTCTCAGACCCAGGGAATCCCATTGTATAATTTTCTGTATTAGTCTGTTCTCACACTACTATAAAGAACTACCTGAGGCTGGATAATTTATTTAAAAAAGAGGTTTAATTGACTCATAGATCTGCAGGCTGTACAGGAAGCATATTTGGGAGGTTTCAGGAAACAATCATGGCAGAAGGCAAAGGGGAAGCAAGCATATCTTACCACGATGGAGTAGGAGAGACAGAGTGTGAAGGGGGAAGGGCTACACACTTTCAAATAACCACGTTCATGAGAACTCACTCACTTTCATGAGACCTACAAGGGGGAATTCCACCCCCATGATCCAATCACCTTCCACCAGGTCCCTCCCCCAACACTGGGAATTGCAATTTGACATGAGATTTAGGTGGGACACACAGCCAAACCATATCACTGTTCACCCAAGTCTGAAAGACTGAGAACCCCAGGGCCTACTGGTGCAAGTCCAGGAGTTAAAAGGCCAGAAAACCTGAAGTTCTAATGTCCAAGGGCAGAGAAGGAAAGAGGAAAAATAAAAAGGAAAGAGAGAGAGCACAAATTCACCTTTCCTCTGCCTTTTTGCTATATCTGGTCCCTTAGCCAATTGGACAATGGCTGCCCACACTGGACCATGCCTGCTTACATCTTACTCAGCTACACTCAAATGCCAATCTTCCGGAAATACTCAGAAATAATACTTTATCAGCTATCTAGGTATCCCTTAATCCAATCAAGTTGACATCTAAAATTAACTATCACAGTCAGTCAGCTGAGTAATTTTTTTATCCTAGGGAGAGACAGAGATGGGAGAGACAAAAAGTAACACCATCCACCTGATAAATTCTAACCTCTTTTATTCTTAATCTAATTTTTAAAGAACATTGCCCTCATCTCTGAAAATTCCCAAACCCAAACCTCAGTTCTCTTTCCACAGAAATACCATGTAATTTAACTTTCTAGATTATCCCAATTTTAATGAATGAAGAAGGCAAACTTCTTGGGTTGTTCTTAGTTTTGGGATGAGGAACCGTGGCTCTTTCATCTTAGCATTTTCCCCTACCCATAATAGATACTCAATAAATGTCTGACAGATGAATCACAATGCTTTCCATTTAGTTACAAGGCCTCTTGCACTAACAATGATTTATTGAATCATTTTAACAATCAACCCATTTGTCTCATTTTTATAAACTTAATACATTTATTCATCATAAAGGCAGCTAACATTTGGGGACTCTAGAACAAAAATGTGCTATCTCTGCCAGATAGAGAAGGGACTTGAAATTAGGGGTTTGCAGTTACAAACCAACACATACCTCTTGGTGTTGAAATGCATTTACACTTGGCAAATCATTGCTTCCTGTTTGTAGACTAAAAGTCGCTTTAAAAGGCTCAAAAAGCTTCTTTGACATCAACTAACTTGTAAAAAACACCATTTTGATTATTTAAATTTAATTAAATAAAAAACGCGTGGGTTAAATTTCTCTCAAAATACAAATGATTTTTAGAATGAGAGAAAACGGTGCTTGGCAAAAGACAGCTTGGGTTTTATTGAACCCAGAACTTTTCAAAAATAGTTTATGTTGCTTAATGAGCCCAAACCATGGTTATTTAAAATATAATTTTTAACACTGAAGTCCAAAAGAGATATTTAATAAAAATACTTAAATTCTAACTTTCTATAAAATACTGCTAACAAACATCCATGTTTCAATTGCCAAAGTAAGTTGCCAGGCCAAGTTGATATCAACCTACATAGGGAGGAAATCAATGGACTAGTGATATATCTGCCACACCATATGTAGACCCAGTATGGCATCAGAATAAAAATGTGATTGATGGCATATCCTAGGTCTATTCTTCAAAGAGGTGGCTAATCTATACCTAAAATTTATATGAAAATCTCCTTTCAGGGTTGACTGAATGAAGTGCTATTGAGCTGGTACCTGGACACCTATGTTCAGGGAAATATTTCTTCTTGGGTAGATGCTTTTCCACTAGTATCGCAATTGTTCCTCAATGCAATGTTGAGGTATGAGATTTTCTATTTGTTATCTACAGTACCTTATATCAGCACTAATTTTTCTCTTAAGAAGCTTATATTTAATTAATACAGTCAACAAAACCCTATAAAAAAAGACTCTGCTTTTCCAATCTTTCCAATTTAAATTTTCTCTTCGAGAATCATTGTTATATCCAGGCTGAACTTACTTTATGTTTACATTATTTTTTAGATATTTCTGTGACATTCTTTTTCTAAAGCAATGAAAAATATTCTTTTTTTCTTTTCCCATAACTTAACAGGCTTTAACTGATTTTGTTCATTTGCTTTGAAAAAAAATCATCTTTTGGCTTAAGCCAAGCATGGAAAATTTTAGCCCCAAAGGAACATTTTGGAAGACAGTTGTATAAACAAAAGAAAAAAGGACTTGGATTAGAAAGGCTTTTTTCACATTTACTACAATGCCAGCTAATTTAGGGCCACAAAATAAATATAGAGGATATTAGTTTGTTCTCAGTGATAATAAAAATAGCTAGCAATATAAGTAATGATAATAATAATAAAGTAGCTAAATTTTATTTCATATTATATGCCAATACTGGGCACATTATATCATTTAATCCTCACATCAATCATGTGAAATAAGTACCATTATTATCCCTATTTTGCCAAAAACAATACCAAATGAAACAAGAATTGAGGTTTTGAAAGGCTAAGAAATGCAACCAAGATAATGAAGTTAGTAAATGGCTAAGTAGGCCTAACTGATTCTATAGTCTAAAACCAAACACTGTCCTAGTCATTCTCAAATGTGATCCCTGTAGTAGCAGTAGCAGCAGCAGCTGGGAACTTGTCAGAAATCTACATTCTGAGCCTCCCCTCAATTGACCTAGCAATCAGGAACTCTAAGGGTTGGGCCTAGTAATCTGTGTTTTAACAAGATCAGCATTCCAAGTAATTCTGCAGGTTTGATAAGCATTGTATTATCCCATGCTTGTTTCAGCATTTTTTTTTTCATTAAACTGCTGTCTTTCCTCTTTTTTTCTTTTTACTTTTTTATTAAAGTATGGCATACATTTAGTAAAAAGTATAAACTGCACTATTGTTTGATTTGGGGTTGTCTAGGAATTTCTGTTTACTTGCCCATTATTGTGTATGTTATGTTGCTTAATGCTGTATTTTGCTGTCTTTCTTCAAAGAATGTTGAATTAGATCTGACAGGTGTAATTTGCATTTTAGTGAGATTCTTATGAGACTGGTTTTTAGAGTATATCTAGCCATTAATGTAGGAATAGTTTAGCCCTACTTCAAGAAATGTGACCCTTCTGTGATCTCTAGTGAATGTCCTGATCAACCAATGAGGAATCTCCAGTTTGGCTGCTGGGAACTCAATACCAAGCCCCGTGTGAATTCTCAGCAGTTTAGCTCACGGATCTTGATCAGTTGTTTTTTCTTGAGCATGAAGAGTTCTTATTCTACGGATATAGGTCTTAGTATTCCTCAAAACCCCAAGGCGAACCCTATGGAAATTCCTGAAACTCTTTTTCTGTTTAGCTGCCTCTTTTCTGAAGCTCTTCACTGTAACATACCACCAACTCAGATTCCCTGAATTCTCATCTCTGTCTTCTAGCAAGGCTGCTGTGCTCTTTATGACATTTTTCCTCCTGTTCCACAATCTAGAATGGGCCTCAAAGCAGTTAGTTGAGGTGGCCAGTTTATTTATTTTCCTTCTCTTTGGGACCACAGATATGCACTGCTTGTTGTCCAGTGCTGAAAAAAATGTGTCCAGATTTCCATGTACTTTAGGAAATCTAGCCCTTGTTACTCCATCATGGGCAGTAGTAAAATTTCACCACCCTTTTTTTAAATTGACAAACTGATTCTAAAACTTATTTTAAAAGCAAAAAATATAGAATAGTAAATATAATGTTGAAAAAAGAATAACAAAGTTGGAGGACTTACACTATCTCATTTCAAAATGTACTATAAAGCTACAATGTGGTATTAGCATAAGAATAGATTATGTGTTCTCAATAGGAGTGATAGCACTCCCAAGGGGATGGAAACTGGTTCTTGGAGGGGAAAACTCTTATTTTTTTTTTAAATGTATGAAGCACATATATACATGTAACACATAAACAGATATATATCTCTAATATCAAAATTCATAAAGGAATGGGGAAGATACAGTCATATCAACAAGTGTTGCTGGGAAAACTAGATATCCACATGCAAAAGAACGAAGCTGGGTTCTTATATAACAACATACACAAAAACTAACTCAAAATGAATCTGTGACCTAAATATAAGATCTCAAACTCTAAAATTCTTAGACAAAAATATAGGACAAATTTTCATAACACTGAATTTGGCAATGATTTATTGGATGTGACACCAAAGGCACAGGCAACAAAAGTAAAAATAAACAAATTGGACTTCATGAAAACTTAAAAAAATGGTACATCAAAGACATTAACAATACAGTAAAAAGACAACCTCCAGTATGGGAGAAAATATTTGCAAATTATGTATCTGATAAAAGACAAATAGCCAGAACACAGAGAGTATTAAATCTCAACAATAAAAAATAAGCAACTCAATTCAAAAATGGACAAAGTACAAGAATAGATGTTTCTCCAAAGAGGATATACAAATGAGCCAAAATCACAAGAAAAGATATTCAACATCACTAATCATAAAGGAAATGCTAATCGAAACTACAATGAGATATCATCTCACATCAGTTAGGATGGCTATAATTTAAAAAAAAAAAACAGAAAATAACAAGTGTAAGCAAGAATGTGGAGAAATTGGAATCATTGTGCACTACTGATGGGAATGTAAAATGGTACAGCCACTGTGGAAAACAATACAGAAGCTCCCTAAAAAAGATTAAAAATAGAATTACCAGCTAAGTGTGGTAGTGTGTGCCTATAGTCCCAAATACTTAGGAGTCTGAGGTGAGAGGATAGCTTGAGGCCAGGAGTTCCAGTCTGTAGTGCTCTGTAGTGCACCTATGATTAGTCACTGCACTCCAGCCTGAGCAACGTAGACCAAGTCTCTAAAAAAATAATAAATAAATAAATAAGCAATTAAAAAAATAAATCTAGCAATTCAACTTCTCTGCATATACTCAAAAGAATTGAAAGTGGAGTCTTGAAGAGATACTTGTACACACATATGCACAGCAGCATTATTCACAGTAGCTAAAATGTGGAAGCAAACCATTTTCCATCATAGATGATGGATAAGCAAAATGTGATATAAACATACAATAAAATATAGTCCTGTCTCAAAAAGGAAGGAAATATGCTACAATATAGGTAAACCTCAAGGGCATTATGCTAAGTGAAGTAAGCCAGTCACAAAAAGACAATCATTATATGATTCCACTTGTATGAGGTAGCTGGAGTGGTCAAAATCATAGAGGCAGAAGTTAGGATGGTGGTTGCTGGGGGATAGTGAGAGGGGAAAATGAATAGTTATTATTTAATGAACATAGAGTTTTAGTTTTGCAAGATGAAAACAGTTCTGGAGATGGGTGGTAGTGATGGTATTATATGTTATACAATATTAATATATTTAAAAATGGTTAAGATGATAAATTTTATGTTATGTGTATTTTACCACAATAAAAAACATTGGAAAAAACGTTCATGGAGGAGAGGGAAAAATAGGAATAAAAATATCTAGAAAGGCTCCTCAGTAGAGTGATAATAAGAGAGGTTGAGATATACTAGAATAGGCAGTTAGATAAATGGAACAAAACAAAGAGTCTAGAAATACACCCACACATAGCAGTCAATTGAGTTTTGTCAAACCAACTATGAGGAAAATATTTTTAACAAATAGTGATATAATGACTTGATATTCAAAAGGAAGAAAAGGAACCTCAACATCTATCTTGCTCCACTCACAAAAATATACTCACAATGGATCATAGTTCAAAACATAAAACCTCCCAAAGCTTCTCTAGGATAACGCTGGAGAATATCTTACAAGCTTGGGAAGATAAAAACAAACATTTTTTTATAACTCAGAAGTACTAACTATTTGGTATGACAGATCATCCTGGCGGACGGGAGGCAGCACTAGATTGCAGCTCTGACTCAGATGGACAGAGCAGCGTGCAGAGGATCGCATAGTGAATTTTAGCTCCAGAACCACTGCACGAACAAATCAAGAATCCTGAGAGAACTCACAGACCTTCTGAAGGAAGCAGACTGCACCTGCAGGACCCAAGAGACACCCCAAATACTCTCGGAGGTGGGTAGCCTGGGGCAAATCCTCAATCCCTGCATGCCCACTGCTAGGAAATAGACTCAGTGTTGTTAGGTCGGGAATAATGGGAGTGAGACAGGCCCATTGGCCCACTGTATTGCATGGGAGCTGGGTGAGGCCTGTGATTGCCAGCTTTCCCCTGCTTCCCTGACAACCTACATGACTCAGCAGAAGCAGCCATAATCCTCCTAGGTACCCAACTCCAATGACCTGGGAACATCAGCCTCAACCCCCACAGCAACCGCAGCAAGACCCACCCAAAGAGAGTCTGAGCTCAAACATGCGTAGCCCTGCCCCCACCTGATGAGCCTTTCCTACCCATCCTGGTAGCTGAAGGCAAAAGGCATACATATACTCTTGAGGTTCTACGGCTCCATGCACTGCCAGTTCCTCTCCATTCTACCAAAGCTGATAGTCTCTGGAAAGCACCACCTCCCATAGAGGGCCAACTAGCACAAAAATAGAATTTTAAACCACCAAAGCTAAGAACCCTCACAGAGTCCATTTTACTCCCCTGCTACATCCACTGGAACAGGTGCTGGTATCCAAGGCTGAGAGACCCAGAGATGGTTCACATCACAGGACTCTGTGTAGACAACCCCCAGTACCAGCCTGGAGCCTTAGTAGTATTTCTGGGTGGCCAGACCCAGAAGAGAGATAACAGTCTCTGCAGCTCAGCTCTCAGGAAGCCACATCCATAGGAAAAGAGGGAGAGTACTACATCAAGAGAACATCTCATAAGACAAAAGATTCTGAACAACAGCCTTTAGCCTTGGCTTTTCCCTCTGAAAGAGGCTACCCAAATGAGAAGGAACCAGAAAACCAACTCTGGTAATATGATAAAACAAGGCTCTTTACCACCCCCCAGAAAATCATACTAGCTCACCAGCAAGGAATCCAAACCAAGAAGAATCCCTGATTTACCTAAAAAAAAAAAGTCAGAA
>NW_016107352.1:3470650-3538960 GCF_001604975.1 Cebus imitator | reverse complement strand
AAAAAAAAAAAAAAAAAAAATCCAGGAGGTTGTTTATTAAGCCAATCAGAGAAGCACCAGAGAAAGGCAAAGCCCAATGCAAGGAAATCCAAAAAACAATACAAGAAGGAAAGGGAGAAATATCAGGAAATAGATAGCATAAAGAAAAAACAATCAAAACTTCATGAAACACTGGACACACTTAGAGAAATGGAAAATTCTCTGGCAAGTCTCAACATTAGAATTGAACAGGTAGAGGAAAGAAATTCAGAACTCAAAGACAAGGTCTTCGAATTAGCCCAATCCAACAAAGACAAACAAGAAAGAATAAGGAAATATAAACAAAGTGTCCAAGGAGTCTGGGATTAATGTTAAATGACCAAACCTAAGATTAATTGGTATTCCTGAGGAAGAAGAGAAATCTGAAAGTTTGGAAAACACATTTGGGGAAATAATTGATGAAAACTTCCCCAGCCTTGAAAGATACCCAGACATCCAAATACAAGCAGCACAAAGAACACCTGGAAAATTCATTGCAAAAAGATCATCACCAAGGTTCATTGTCATCAGGTTATACCTAAAATTAAGATGAAGGCAAGAATCTTAAGAGCTGTGAGACAAAGGCACCAGGTAACCTATAAAGGAAAACCTATCAGATTAACAGCAGTTTTCTCAGCAGAAACCCTATAAGCCAGAAGGGAATGGGGCCCTATCTTCAGCCTCCTTAAACACAACAATTATCAGCCAAGAATTTTGTATCCAGTGAAACTCAGCATCATCATACAGGAAGGAAAAAAAAAAGCCTTTTTCAAACAAACAAATGCTTAGGGAATTTGCCACTAACAAGCCACTGCTATAAGAACTACTAAAAGGAGCTCCACATCTTGAAATACATCCTGGAAATACATCAAAACAGAACCTCTTTAAAGCGTAAATCACACAGGACCTATAAAACAAAAATACAAGTTAAAAAGCCAAAACAAAAACAAAAAAACATGGTACACAGGCAACAAATAGCAAAATGAATGGAATGGTACCCCACATCTCAATACTAACATTAAATGTAAATTGCCTAAATGCTTTACTTAAAAGATACAGAACTGCAGAATGGATAACAACTCACCAACCAACTATCTGCTGCCTTCAGGAGACTCACCTAACACATAAGGGTTCACATCACCTTAAAGTAAAGGGATGAAAAAAGGTATTTCTTGCAAATGGACACCAAAAACGAGCAGGGGTAGCTATTCTTATATCAGATAAAACAAACTTTAAAGCAGCAGTTAAAAGAGACAAAGAGGGAAATTACATAATGGTAAAAGACTTTGTCCAACAGCCAAAATATCACAATCCTAAACATATATGCACCTAATACTGTTAGCGCCCAAATTTTTAAAAACAATTACTACTAGACCTAAGAAATGAGATAGACAGCAACACAGTAATAGTGGGGGACTTCAATACTCCACTGATAGCACTAGACAAGTCATCAAGACAGAAAATCAACAAAGAAACAATGGATTTAAACTATACCTTGGAACAAATGGACTTAACAAATACAGAAAATTTCATCTGACAACTGCAGAAATAAATTCTATTCAACAGCACATGGAACTTTCTCCAAAACAGAGCATGAAATAGACCATAAAATGAGCCTCAATAAATTTAAGAAACTTGAAATTATATCAAGCACTCTCTCAGACCACAGTGAAATAAAATGAAATCAACTCCAAAAAGAACCTTCAAAACCATGCAAATACATGGAAATTAAATAACTTGCTCCTAAATGAGCATTGGTTCAAAAATGAAGTCAAGATGGAAATTTAAAAATGCTTCAAACTAAACGACAATGACACAACCTATCAAAACCTCTGGGATACAGCAAAGACAGTGTTAAGAGGAAATTTCATAGCCCTAAATGCCTATATCAAAAAGACTGAAAGAGCACAAACTGACATTCTAAGGTCACCTCAAGGAACTAGAGAAAAAATAACAATCCAAACCCAAACCTAGCAGAAGAAATGACATAACCAAGATCTGAGCAGAACTAAATGATACTAAAACAAACAAACAAACAAACAAGAGGATAAATTTTTTAAAAAGGTGATTCTTTGAAAAGATAAATAAAATTGATAGACCATTAGCAAGATTAACCAAGAAAAGAAGAGAGAAAATCCCAAATAACCTCACTAAGAAATGAAACAGGAGATATTACCACTGATACCTCTGAAATACAAAAGATTATTCAAGGCTACTATGAACATCTTTACACAAATAAACTAGAAAACCTAGAAATGATGGATAAATTCCTGGAAAATATAGCCTTCCTAGCCTAAATCAGGAAGAATTAGATACCCTGAACAGATTAATAACAAGCAGTGAGATTTAAATGGTAATTTAAAAATTACCAATAACAACAACAACAAAATCCAGTACCAGACAGATTCACAGCAGAATTCTACCAGACATTCAAAGAAAAATTGGTACCAATTCTTCTGTCACTATACCACAAGATAAAAAGGGAACCCTCTCCAATTCATTCTATGAAGCCAACATCACGCTAATACCAAAACCAGAAAAGGACATAACCAAAAAAGAAAACTATAGACTGACATCCCTGATTATGAACACAGACACTAAAATCTATAACAAAATACTAGCTAACTGAATCCAACATCATATCAAAAAGATAATCTGCCATGATCAAGTGAGTTTCATACCAGGGATGTAGGGATGGTTTAACATACACAAGTCAGTAAGTATGATACACCACATAAACAGAATTAAAAACAAAAATAACATGATCATCTCAATAGATGCAGAAAAAGCATTTGACAAAATCCAGCATCCCTTTGTGATTAAAACTCTCAGAAAAATAGGCATATAAGTGACATACCTCAATGTAATAAACGCCATCTATGACAAACCCACAGCCAAAAGGATACTGAATGCGGAAAGCTGAAGGCATTCCCTTTGAGAACTGGAACAAGACAAGGATGCCCACTCTCTTCACTCCTCTACAACACAGTACTGGAAGTCCTAGCCAGCAATCAGACAAGAGAAAGAAATAAAAGGCATCCAAATTAGTAAAGAGGAAGTCAAACTTTCACTGTTTCCTGACCATATGATTGTTTTCCTCGAAAACCCTAAAGACTCCTCCAGAATACTCCTATAACTGATAAAAGAATTCAGCAAAGTTTCCGGATACAAGATTAATGTACACAAATCAGTAGCTCTTCTATACACCAACAGTGACCAAGCAGAGAATCAAATCAAGAACTCAACCCCTTTTACAATAGCTGTGAAAAGTAAAATGCTTAGGAAAATACCTAACCAAGGAGGTGAAAGACCACTACAAGGAAAACTATAAAACACTGTGAAAAGAAATCATAGATAACACAAACAAATGGAAACACATCCTATCCTCATGGATAGGTAGAATCAATATTGTGAAAATGACCATACTGCCAAAAGCAATCTACAAATTCAATGCAATTCCCCTCAAATACCAGCATCATTCTTCACAGAATTAGAAAAAACAATTCCAATATTCATATGGAACCAAAAAAGAGCCCACATAGCCAAAGCAAGACTGAGCCAAAAGAACAAATCTGGAGGCATCACACTACCTGACTTCAAACTATACTATAAGGCCACAGTCACCAAAACAGCGGTACTGGTATGAAAACAGGCACATAGACAATAAAACAAAATAGAGAACCCAGAATTAAATCCACATACTTACAGTCAACTGATCTTCGACAAAGCAAACAAAAATATAAAGTGGAGAAAGGACACCCTTTTCAACAAATGGTGCTGAGATAATTGGCTAGCCACATGCAGGAGAATGAAACTGGATCCTTATCTCTCACCTTATACAAAAATCAACTCAAGATGGATTAAGGACTTAAATCTAAGACCTGAAACTATAAAAATTCTAGAAGATAATATTGGAAAAACCTTTCTTGACATTGGCTTAGCAAGGATTTCATGACCAAGAACCCAAAAGTAAATGCAATAAAAACAAAGATAAATAGCTGGGACTTAATTAAGCTAAGAAGCTTTTGCATGGTAAACAAACAAACAAACAAAAAAACAGCAGAGTAAACAGATAATCCACAGAGTGGGAGAAAATCTTCACAATCTATACATCTGATAAAGGACTAATATCCAGAATCTACAACGAACTCAAACAGATCAGTAAGAAAAAAAAAAATCCCATCAAAAAGTGGGCTAAGGACATGAATAGACAATCCTCAAAGGAAGATATACAAATGGCCAACAAACATGAAAAAATACTCAACATCACTAATGATCAGGAAAATGCAAGTCAAAACCACAATGTGATAACCACCTTACTCCTGTAAGAATGGCCATAATTAAAAAATCAAAAAACAGTAGATGTTGGCATGGATGTGGTGATCAGGGAACACTTATACACTGTGGTGTTGCTGGTGGTGGGGGAATGTAAACTAGTACAGCCTTTATGGAAAGCAGTGTGGAGATTCCTTAAAGAACTAAAAGTAGAACTACCATTTGATTTAGCCATCCCACTACTGGGTATCTACCAGAGGAAATGATGTCATTATATGAAAAAGATACTTGTATATTCATGCATGTTTGTAGCAGCACAATTTGCAGTTACGTAATTATGAAACCAATCCTAATGCCCATCAATCAATGAGTGGATAAAGAAACTGAGATACACACACACACACACACACACACACACACACGCACACATACACACACATATCACATATATGGTATATACATATACAACTGAGGAGGGTATTCCATCATATATATACATATATATATATCAGCTGATGCCACTGCCTTCCTGGGAAATCGTCAGCCAATGACTAAGTATGGCAGGGTACTAAGGCATGGTCACTTCTGCCCAGTAAGGACTCCTCTAACCAATTATCTCTGCTCCAGAGCTCCCTGTTGAGTCAGCCAAGACTTTGTTGGATAGTGGTCATGTTCTGCAGCACTTCCTGATGAATTCTGCTTCCCTAGGCTCCTTTCTTTTGCAGAGGTCAGACCACAATTCAGTCTGCAAGCTTTCCCTGTGCAATTCTCCTTCTTCCCTCCATTACCTTTCACAGACACATCTCTTCCACTCCCCGGCCCCAATTAGCCATGCATACTCCATTCAACCTCAGCACTTGCTTCTTGAAGGACACAACTGACAATTTCAGAATATGTTTGAAGAAATTAGAATCTTTTCCTCAGTGACCTTTGCTGTCATCCCCACCAAATCTTAACATTCCTCTCATAGTCAGAAATGGACTTTCCCTTCTTTGAAAAGTGAAAGCTCTCCCCTTCTTAAGTATTTGTATCCAGCCATAGCACATTCTACCTCTATTCTGAGGGCTTCTGTGTGAGACTCTGCCTCTTTTTCCAGAAGGGTGTTCTGAAGGGTCCTTATGCTGAGATTACAAATCTCATCCAGTGTCTTTCTCCTGCACACGAATCCTCTTCCCAAAGACCACATTGTATTTTACCCATGAATCAATTTACCACTGCATAGCCTCCAAATTAATATATTTGCTCATTATGCTGCAAACCACTCTTTTGTTAGCTGGGAACACTGTTGAGTTCTTAATCTTTCATTGTAGGAAGGCTTTATTAAAAAAAAAAAAAGTTACACACACACACACACAAAATAATAATAATAAAAATAACCTGCCAATTCTTCATGCTTGGTTTGAGTTGCAAGGCTGATATTAGGAAAGAAGAAAACATACTACTTTTCTCTTCAGATATTCTTTCTTTAATGGAATATGTTGTTTAAAGGCTTTTGTCCAAGTCTTTGGGGTCTATAGCAAAAAAGCATTTCTGGATTTCTCATCTCTCATTGGTTTTCTGAAAATGCAGAGACATATAGTGGTACTTATTTAGACTCTAACAACATTGCCTTGCTCTACTTCCATTTCTGTGTGGTCTTTTCAGGAAAAGGGTAATTGCCCTGTGGCTTCCCCACTACCATTCAATCATCCAACAAATATTTATTCAACGCCTACCATGTGCCAGGCATTTTGATGTATATTTCATTTTAATAGACAAAACAAAACTAAAGAGCAAAATTAAGCCAAAGTAGAATCATCACGTGAATTTTAAAATGTTGAATATAAGAGATTTTTGTTTTTATAGCAATAGGTCAATGGGAGGTTGTATAAAGTGGGTGGTAGGGAAAGCGAGTAGTTGAGTTAGATAATATGTTGTTCTCTTAAAGCTTTGTCATGTAATAGAGGCATCTACATCAAGCTGCATCTCAGACTTCACCTGTCCAAAGCAAGCTTCTGCTATGTACATCCCAAGCCTCCCTTCTCACAAAATCCCCCATTTTATTCCATTTCAATCCCATTCTTTCACTTGCTAGGGTAAAAATTCTTGGAGTTTCCCTCAACTCCTCTTTTTACATCCATATTCAATCCATCAGGAAATTCTCTGACTCCTTCTTTAAAAACTATCCAGAATCCAACCAGTGCTCAATATATTTCTAACACTCTAGTCCAAATCACCGCCATTTCTCACCTGGGTTACTGCAATACTCTTCTCTATTAGTCAGGGTTCTAAGACAGAAACAACGGGATACATATATAGACATATGAGAGAGGATTTGTTAGGGGAATTGACTCATGTATTATGGAAGCTGAGAAGTCCCACAATAGGGTATCTTCCAGCTGGAGTATCCAGGAAGCTGATAGCATGTCTCAGTCCAAGTCCAAAGGCTTCAGAACAAGGGAAGCCCATGTTATAACCCTCAGTCCAAGGGCAAAGGCCTGAGAGCCTGGGGTAGGAATGGGGGACCCTAGTGGAAGTACTGAACTTCGACAGTGAGAGAATCCGGACTTTTGATGTCCAAAAGCAAGAGAGGGTGTCACATCTCCAAGAGAGAGTGAGAGCGTTTTCCTTTCTCTATTTTTTGTTCTATTGAGGCCCAGCCATTTAATGGTGCCCATCTACATTGAGGACAGATGTTCCCCACTCAGTTCACTGACTTACATGCAAATCTCTTCCAGAAACACCCTCACAGACACACAAAGAAATAATGCTGTCAGCTATCTAGGTGTTCCTTAATCCTGTCAAGGTGACAGAAAATTAACTATCACATTGTCTAAATGGGTTTCCTACTTCAGCTGCTGGCCTTATAGTCTCTTCCCAGGACAATCTAGAGTGCTCCAGGGCCACACTTTTGCTTAAAATCCATTGCCTCCCATCTCTGAATAAAAACCAGAATCAAAGCCCTTCCAATGACATTGAAGGTTCTACATGATCTGCCCTTACTATCTCCAAACTTCTACTACTCTTCTACTCATTCTCTTCCCTCTTCCACAGTGACCAGCTTAACCTGCCTCAGGGCCTTTGCACCTGCTAATTTCTCTGCCTTGAATGCTCCTCCCCCCAAGATACCCATAGCTTCCTCCCTTAACTTTCAGGCTTTACTTAAATTTTTCTTTATCAATGATGCCTTCATTAGCCACGCTGTCTAAACTTGTACACATCTGCACACCTGCCCTTGCCCTGATCTTCATACTTGCCCTTGCCCCCATATATGTACATCCTTTATTTGTTTCTTTTTAAATTTTTCTCTTTAGCAGTGATTTTTAATCTTGGTTCAATCCTATTAAGCCTGGCACCTAGAAAAGTTTTAGATAAAAACATTTATTGATTGAATGAATCTCAGATAATATTAGCAAAATTCCAGAATAGCATGTATTTTGCTTTTTGTTTTTGCTATACTTCAAACACAAAATTATCTTTTTGTTTTTAAACAAAATCAGAAGCAATGCTTTAGCTTATATACATAGCCCCTCAATTTATATCTCCAACTTTTAAAGGGTCTTACTTCAATTACAGTTACAAGTCCTACTTTTAAAAATATCTGTAGGAAGAGATTCCATAATTCTATTAGTAAATCCAAAATTCTAATCAACAAAACTTTTTAAATTTCAGCCCATGTAAGACCTTTAGGCCTTTGTTTAAACCTATTCTCTGTGTCTGTCTTCAGTGAAAATGGGTAGAGTTGATATTATACCTTTGTGAACTATTCTCTCCTCCAAATTGAATCATTCCAGATTCCCTAATTCTTACTCCAAGGTAAAGTTTGCTAATTCTTGAATCAGCAACTCTGGGACTCTTCTGCCAATCATGCTCAAAGTCTGTATCCTTTTTAATGAATGCTTATCTGTTGGGTGCAATCTTTGATAACTCAAAGACTACGTCAGGGAGATAAATGGAGAAAAACACCAAAGAAGATTCCTATCCCCTCCATTCTTATTTGCCACCACAAACCTACCTAATAATCAACACAATGAATGAAGTTTGCTCTATATGAATTAGCAACAAAATTGAAGCCATGTTAAAAGTACATGCATAAATATCATATAAACAGCTCCATCTATATCATCACCCTCTAATCTGGCCAAGGGCCCCAACCTTTCTTGACCTGACTCCTGTAGCAGCTACCCTAGTAGGCTCCTTGTCTCACTGCAACCCCTTCAAGTTCTCCACACTGACCCACAATTGCCTCTGAAAAAAAACAAAAACAAAAACAAAAAAAACAACTAGATTCCTCAATGTGGCATAAGAGGCCTTCTTGGATCTAGCTTCTGCCTTCCTGTCCAGCCTAATTCAACACCTACTACTCCTAGGTTAATTTAGACTAAGCTTGTCCAACCTGCAGCCCACAGGCCACATGCAGCCCAGAATGGCTTTGAATGTGGCCCAACACAAATTTGTAAACTTTCTTCAAACATTATGAAAATTTTTTGTGATTTTTCTTTAGTTCATCAGTTATCGTTAGTGTTAATGTACTTTATGTGTAACCCAAGACAATTCTTCTTCTTCTTCCAACGTGGCTCAGGGAAACCAAAAAATTGGACATCCCTGATTGAGACTCCACTCACTGAACTAATTTGAGTTTCCTGAGTACAGCAAAACCTCATAATTCCTTGTTTCTGTTTATGATGTTTCCTTTGCCTAGACTATCCTCTCTCAACTTATCTACCTAACTTTTAATCATCTCTTGGAGAGAGTCTTTGAAGGGACTCATTATACAATATCCTCCTCTCTATCTTAATTCTCAATGAATTGAAAAATAAGGAATGATGGGGTTGAGATATCTAAATAGCACTTAGATCATGGCATGAGCCCAGATAGGAGGTCATGTCTTTAGGTCTGTGAACCCAGAGTGGATGCTAATAAAGATCCCGAGGTGGGCCGTTCACCTGCCAACTGCAGCAGCACTGGGTGTAATTTAGCCTTCCCCAATGGCCAAGAGGAACCTGAAGAAGCCCTGCTGCATGTGGTCCCTTCAAGCAGCAGATCCCAAGAGGAGCAAGAGAGAAACTCAGCCTGGAAAACTCTTTCATGATATTTCATGATGGAATAACTTTCCATCATGAAAGGATTACCTGTGATTCAAACTCATTAACCCAAATTTAAGAACTGCAAGTTCTTGTTGTTATACCCAAAGCCTCCTACTTTTGACTTTTTCATTGTCCTGTTATCCTTCATGACTCTTAAGTCACATTTGTTATGCCAGCACATAGGTAGTCTTCATATATTGTATATTGAGCATTTTCTTAGTAAATGCTCTTTTGCAAACTTACCAATTAGGCAATCATTTAATTTTCACTGGGAAGGTGCAAGTAAAAGGGAAGAGAGAAGCCAGGAATGTGCTTTTAAAAATCCTTCCATATGGATGCCAGAAGTGGGAGTAAGGAAGTCCAGCATTCTTCAGGCCTCTCTCCACTGCTTGCTGCTTTAGGTATCCTCCCCTACCTTATGCTGAGAGATTCAGAGGCTCTTTCCCCTAGTCAGTGGCCCTCAAGTAGGGGTGATTTTCCCCCAGAGAACATCTGACAATGTCTGGAGGCATTTTGGGTGTCTCAGCTGTGAAAGAGGGTGATATGGTTTGGCCTTGTGTCCTCACCCAAATTTCATCTTGAATTTTAATTTCCCACATGTTTAGGGAGAGACCTGGTAGAAAGTGATTGGATTATGGGGGCAATTCCTTTATGCTGTTCTCATCATAGTGAATAAATTCTTACAAAATCTGATGGTTTTATAAATGGTAGTTTTTCCTGTGCTGACACACACTCACTCTCACCTGCTGCCATGTAAAACCATGGCTTTGCTTCTCCATTGCCTTCAGCCATGATTGTAAGTTTCCCGAGGCCTCCCCAGCCATGCAGAACTGAGTCAATTAAACCTTTTTTCTTTATAAATTACCCAGTCTCAGGTAATTCTTTGTAGCAGTGTGAGAACAGACTAATACAGTAAATTTGTACCACAGAGAGTGGGGTACTGCTATAAAGATACCCAAAAATGTGGCAGTGGCTTTGGAGCTGGGTAACAGGCAGAGGTGGGAACAGTTTGGAGGGTTCAGAAAAGACAGGAAGATGTAGGAGAGTTTGGAACTTCCTAGAGAATTATTAATGGTTCAAGCCAAAATGCTGATAGTGATATGGACAATGAAGCCCAGGCTGAAGAGGTCTCAGACAGAGATGAGGAACTTATCGGAAACTGGAATAAAGATCACTCTTACTATGCTTTAGCAAAGAGACTAGTGGCATTGTGCCCCTGCCCTAGAGACCTGTGGAACTTTGAAATTCAGAGAGATGATTTAGCGTATCTGGTGGAAGAAATTTCTTAGCAGCAAAGAATTCAAGAGTTGACCCAGGTGCCTTTAAAAGCATTTACCTTTATGCATTTACAAAGAGATGGTTTGAAACGGGAACTTATGTTTAAAAGGGAAGCAAAGCATAAATGTTTGGAAAATTTGCAGCCTGATGATGCAATAGGAAAGAAAAACCCATTTTCTGGGGATAAAGTCAAGCCAGCTGCATAAATTTGCATAAGTAATGAGGAGCCTAATGTTAATCACCAAGACAATGAGAAAAATGTCTCCAGGGCATGTCAGAGATCTTCCCAGCAGCCCCTCCCATCACAGGCCCAAAGGCCTAGGAGGATAAATGGTTTCATGGCCCAAGACCCCCCCTTTGTGTCATCTTGGGACATGGCACCCTGTATCTCAGCTGTTTCACCTCCAGTTATGGCTAAAAGGGACCAAGGTACAGCTTGGGCCATGGCTTCAGAGGGTGCTTGCCTCAAGCCTTGGCAGCTCACGTAGTGTTAGGCCTGTGGGTACACAGAAGTTAAGAACTGAGGTTTGGGTATCTCCACCTTGATTTCTCCAGATGTATAAAAATGCCTGGATGTGGAGGCAGAAGCTTGTTGCAGGAGTGAAGCCCTCATGGAGAACCTCTGCTAGGGCAGTGCAGAAGGGAAATGTGGGGTTGGAGCCCCCACACAGAGTCCCCACTAAGGCACTGCCTAATGGAGCTGTGAGAAGGGAGCCATCACCCTCCAGAACCCAGAATGGTATATCCACCAACATTTTGCCCTGTGTACCTGGAAAAACTGCAGACACTCAACATCAGCCTGTGAAAGCAGTCAAGAAAGGGGCTGTACCCTGCAAAGCAACAGGGGTGGAACTGCCCAAGACCATGGGAGCCCATTTAAGATTTAATGGCTGTCCTGCTGGGTTTCGGACTTCCATGGGGGCTGTAGCCCCTTTTATTTGGCCAATTCATCCCATTTGGAATGGGTGTACCCAATGGCTGTACCCCCATTGTATCTTGGAAGTAACTAATTTGCTTTTGATTTTACAAGTTCCTTGGTGGAAGGGACTTGCCTTGTTTTAGACGAGACCTTGGACTTGGACTTTTGAGTTAATGCTGAAACGAGTTAAGACTTGGGAGGAATGTTGAGAGGCATGATTGGTTTTGAAATGCAAGGACGTGAGATATGGGAGGCGCCAGGGGTGGGATGACATGGTTCAGCTTTGTGTCCCCACCCACATCTAATCTTGAATTTTAATCCTGAGGTATTAAGAGAAACACCTGGTGGGAGGTGATTGGCTTATGGTGGCAGTTTCCCTTATGCTGTTCTCATGAAAATGAGTGAATTCTCACGAGATACGATGGTTTTATAATGATAGTTTTACCTGTGCTGACACATACTCACTCTTGCCCGCCATCATGTAAGACTGTGCCTTTGCTGCTTCTTTGCTTTCTGGCATGATTGTAAGTTCTCTGAGGCTTCCCAGCCATGTGGAACTGTGAGTCAATTAAATCTCTTTCCTTTATAAATTACCCAGTCTCAGGTATTTATAGCAGTGTGAGAACAGATTAATGCATTTGTGGTACTGCTGGTATTTAGTGGGTGGAGTCCAGGGATGCTTCTAAACGTCTCAATGCACAGGACAGACCCCACAATAAAGAATCATCTGGCCCAATATTTTAATAACACAAAGGCTGAGAAATCTTGTTTTAGGTGTACAATGCTCCAGTTGATACTCTGCCACCCTTACCTCCTCAAAGTCCTAACAGGCAGGGATTGTGTATTTCAATTCTGGATTTCCAGTGCCTACAATCAATACACATTTGTGGAAAGATTTAATGAATGAATGAATCAATGAATGAATGAATGAGTTGGCTCATAAATATTTAAACAACAGAATAAACAGGTAACCAACCCTCTGGATGACATAAAGACCTTTAAAACTTAGGGATGCTAACTTGGAGGCTAAATTTATGAAATTTACAAACTTCTAAACTTTCATGTAAAACAAAGTATGTTCATAGTTGCATTTTTCTGAGTAGAAGAACTAGGTTTTATCAGATTCTCCAAGAAGTCTATCACTCCAATAACGCTAAAACCACATTTAAGACACCAGGTAAAAAATTCTTGGGAGTAAGAGCATTAGCTGCTCTTTCTAGAGGAGCTCTGGCCACAACTGTCCATCATGAAAGGATTACCTTGTGACTCAAACTTATTAACCCAAATTTAAGAGTCACAAGTGCTTATAATTATGCCCAGAGCCTCATGCCTTTGACTTTCTCATTGTCCTGTTATTCTTCATGACCTTTAGGTCACATTTGCTGTGCTGACACATAGATAGCCTTCATATATTGTATCCTGAGCATTTTCTTAGTTGATCTCATCCATTTTGTTTCAAATTATGCATTCAACTGGCCAGGACCAAATTAAATTTTAATAGGGACATTAGAAATCATTTGTCCAATACATTCATCTTACAGATGGCAAAACAGAGGCTCAAATGGTTAAGTCAATTGCTGAATATCAGAAAAACTGCAAGGGAGTTAAGAATAGGTCTCTTATTTCCTGCTTTAGCATTTTTTGTTGTTTTCATTTTTTAGTATATACACTAATGCTTTAACCATCATGACTTCCTGCTTATTTTTCATAGGCCATCTTGCTTCTTAAGAAAGTTTAGTTCACATACAGAATAGAAACTCCCTGCCCTGTCTTGAGATTTGATGGATGGCTGGAAGGAAGGCAGGAAGGAAGGAAGGAAAGAAAAAAGGAAGGAAGGACAATAAAAGAACAACAAAAGAAAGAGAATGATGGACTATCGTTTCTGAGTAAGTGTTACTGACCTTGGAAACAGATGCCAAAGAATTTCTTGCACAATGTGTTTTGACAGATACTTCTTGGAAGATAAGAGTCACTGAAGATGTTCTCTTTTCTCTTAAGTGAAACCAAAACTTAGTACCAGAACCATAACAGGTCCTCCAGGCTCACTGTGCATCAGTGTCTGATTTGGACAGCAAATGAACTGAGGTATTATACTACGAGTTCCAGAGAACAGAAAAAGTATATATTATGCAGGCCAAAAATATTGGGCAGGTAAGCAAGTACATCAGAAGGAGAGTAGCACCTTCCCATTACCAGGAAAACATGTGTCTCATCACACCACCCATTTTCTACCTGGTATTAACCCTTGAAATTCAGAATCTACCCATCTGCCTCATTACAAATGTATACAAAGCATTTCCTATGAGAAAGAGGAAATATCTCTTAAACCTGGTCTTGTTTTATCATTTTGGCCATTTAGTTGCTATGTAATTTTCAACTAAATACTTTCCATTTTTAAAACTTGGTTTCCTCACTTGAAAAAAGGAAACCAAGGAAATAATACCACCTTGTGAGATGTATGTGAGATGCTTAGCTACTGCATGGAACTTAGTAAATTCTTAATAAATATTAACTATTATCATTTGAATACTTTTAATGGGATTATTTGGAGGGTAGCAGTATTCCAGCTAATCATTATGTTTTTTTCAATGTCTTGGGAAGTTAAATTTTGCTTGGAAACTGAGCTTTCTCTTTCAATAATGTAGATGAAACATATTCTTGACATTTCAGATGAGAATTTTAACATTGAGCAAGAGGAGAAGTTTGGAGTTTAATTTCATGTTGGCAATCCGCTACTCAAAATTGCTGCTTAATTAGATTCTTCAATTAGCCTGTGCAAAAAAGATTTGATACATGAAGTGGATACATTTTGACTAAATTAATTTGAATTATATCTGGGTTTTGCAAGCTACTTTTCAGCATTTGATGTTATTGATTCTCTAACGTTATGGAAGGGAGTGAAGTGATGGAGTGGGGTGCTTACGGTGCAGAGATTTCTGGAGAAGAGGCAAATAAAAACATAAGCCACTTTTCAATTCCTTAATTGATTTGACTAATGGTTAAATATAACAATAAACACTTCCAGTCAATTTTGCTTGGCTTGGCTCTGTGTGTGTGTGTGTGTGTGTGTGTGTTTACATCTTATATTTGGGGATTATGGGATAATTTGTATGAACAATCAGACACTTTTGGGTCCTTGTTTCTAGGTAGGTCTTCTATCTTGATTTACTTCTAATTTTCCCTCTTTCAACCCCAATGCCACTCCACCAATAGACAGCCACTCTAATAGCCACTCTTAATTATGTCCTTTGATATGCACGTATCTTTGAAAACTGTGTTAATATATCCATTGCTCTGGTCACCTAACACAATTTTTAAAAAATCTGTCCAGTTGCTATATGTACATCTAGTGTATTGCTTTTAACTACTGTATGGAATTCCAAATAATATGCATCTGCTACATTTTATTTATACATTTCCTATGGATTGGATCTAGGTTGCCTCTAAATCACTTTTATGTATACCACCTTACATGAATATCCTCATATGTGACTATTTATGGGTCTGTAAAAATATTTTCTGGGGTATAAGCTCAAGACTGAGACTGATAGGTCGCCAAATAGAGAAAATACATGTATATAATTTATATGTTTATATACATATGCATGTGTATGTGTACAAATACATAGTTTTTTCCTAATGTAAGTGGTAACAGATTACTTTCCCAAATGGCAATTATTGTTTCCATCCCTACTAGCAGCACTCTAGGATTCCTGTTTCCTCCTAGATTTCACCAACACTTGGTTTTATCCTGTTTAATTTTTACCTCTCCGATCAATAAAACAAGATACAATTTGCTTCTTTACCCCCTCCCGACCACCCTGATTATTAGTGCGGTTGACATCCCTTCACATACCCATTAACTATTTGGATTTTCCATTTCATGCATCACTTCTGTAGCCATGGTTCTTTTTCTCTGTGTTTTCATTTTTGTAATTTCTAGGAAGTCTTTGTTTATTCCAGTTTTGGGGCTAGCAAATATTTTCTTCCAATGACCTCTGTTAGCCTTGCCTATGGTGCCCTTCAATGAAGATACATTCTTAAATGTTACATATTTATAGCCATCAGTTTGGGTCAGTATTGTTTGTGCGTCTTTGATTTAAGAAGTTGTTCCTCAAGACTAAATTAGAAAATATTATTTTAAATTTCATTTTATTAGTTTTATTAAATATTCTTTTAAATTTCATATTTATTAGTTTTGCCTTGTACTTTTTCAACTTTAATTCATTTGGAGTTCACCTTTTACATATGGTATAAAATATAGTTACTTTGTTTTTCTCTATATAGTAAACCAGGTTAGCCAGCATCATATATTAAAAATCTATTTTTATCCACCAATTTGTGATGCTTTGCAATCATATACCAGGTTTCATATGTACGGGAGTCTGTTTATAAACACTCTGTCCAATTACACTGGTCTATTTGTCAACCTTTGTGCAAATACCATGTTGTCTCTATTACTAAGAGTCAAAGGTATGTCAAAGTCTAAGATTAATCAACCTGCTTTGCTCTTCTTTTTTAAAATTGTCATAGCAATTTGGGGACTTTTATTCTTCCACAAACATCTTATATTAAGTTGGTTAAATTTCTAAAAACATCCTGCTAGAATCTTATTAACATTTTCAAATCAATAGTAGGAGGAAAAAAATGTTATGTTGTCATGCAACAAACATTTCATCTTTCTATTTACTCAGACTTTTTTCTTCTTTTTTAATGGAGTTTTAAAATTTTCTATGAAGGTTTGTGCATTAATACACAAATTACCTCCTAGGCACCAGAGTTTTGTTGTTACTATGAATGATGTCTTCTTTCCATTACTGTTTTTTGCTAATTACTGCTGGTTGAAATTTTTAAACTGATTTTGTCTGGCAAACTTGCTAAACTCTCTTAATACTTCTAATATTTTGTCTACTAATCCCTTTGAGTTCTTCTTTTAGATGAGAAATAGCAGTTGTTTGATTCATTCTAATCCCACATCTCTTACTTTGTTTTTAAACATTGTTTGGTCAGGACTTTTGCTATTATATCAAACAATGGTGATTATAGCAACCAATCGTCAAAGTTTATTAAGTACAATGTTGAATATAAATTTTTAATAGACAGGCTTCATCTAGGGAAAAAAGTTTCTTTCAATTAACAGGTCTTTTTAGTGGTTTTTATCAAATTCTTTTTCCATAGCTATTTGAATAATATAGACCTTTTCTCTTTCAGTCTCTTAATATATAGATTTTTAAATGTTAAATCATCTTTGCATTCCCAAGATAAAACTTGCTTGATTATGATATTGTTTTTTAATATACACTGTTTGATTCCATTAGCTAATAGTTTTATTTATAATTTTCTTATCTATGTTCATAAGTGAAATAGACCTACTTTTTTTTCTTGCACTGTTTTCATCTGGATTTGAAATCAAGGTTTTACTGGCTTTACAAAATTACTTAGAGAGCTTTTCCTCTTTTTCTATTTTCTGGAATAATTCATATAAAATTTAACAGTTCTGTAACAATTTGGTAAAACTCAACTCCAAAATTGCAAAAATGCTTTGATTACCATAAAAATTTATTGCATTGGTTTATTAAACTTTTCTATTTCTTCTTGTGCCAATTACACATTTTATGTTTTTTCTCAAAATTTATATATTTTGCCTAGGTTTTAGTATTGTTACTCTCTATTTTATTAGGATTTTTTTGTCTTTCTCCATTATTTTTTCTCCTTTTTTCTTTGAGTTTATTCTCTTGCCCCTTTTCTTGCTTTCTCAGTTGAATTCTTAACTCATTTGTTTTCAGAATTTCTTGGTGTTTATAATAAATGCATGTAAGTTTTTAAAATTTCCTCTATATTCCACATTAGCTATACTTTGATGGCCTCCTACTCACTTTGTTGGTGAGGGAAGGATTCCCCTGCCCTAAATAGCGTGAGACAGCCAAACACAGGACACCTGACACTGGAGAGATGAGATTGACAGCAGTATGTCAGTCACATGTCATCACAACCCAGGAGAGAACACCACACATCATGCAGAGCCACAGAGAGTTACACTATGGGACAGAGTGAACAAGCAGGGATGTGGGAGGCAGGGTTTGTAGCAGTGAGAGGGTAAAGTGACCCATGGTTCCCACAGGAGGATGTGATTGGCTTGTTTGAGTAACTTCATGGGCTGGTAGGGGAGTGAAACTCATTTGGTAAAGACTAGGTGGGGTGCAGGATCTATCTGCTGGTCTAGCTGACTGATGAACTGGCTAGTTGGGGAGTCTCTCACATTGGGTGGTACAGCATATCTGGTGAGAGCAGGAAAACTCATGTTTAGGCTTTTGAGGTCCTCTTGTTTTGGATGTCAAGGCAGCATATAATATTGAATATTAATTTCAGGCCTCACACCATAAGCTATATCCCAGAAATTTTGATATGTGCTGCTTTCTATGTATTTTATAAATTCTGTTATAATTAAATCTTTAACCTAAGAGTTATTTAGTTATATATGTATGTAGGTAGGTATATATATGCATGTATGTATGCATGTTATATATGTATGTATTTAGTTATATATATGAATATATGTATGTATGTAGATATATATATATATATATATATATATATATATATATATATGTTGGGCTTCTACACATAAGTCATTGCTAGAGTGATTCTTTTGCATTTTTTAACACTTAAATTAATTTCATTATGAGCAGCAAATGGAGTCTGTGTGATGCTGAATTTTTGGAATTTGGTGAAGAATTTGCTTCCTTTGTGGCATAATCAATTTTTGTGAGTGTTCCATTTGTACTTTAAAAGAACATGCATTTTTGTTTGTTTGATGGGTATAAGATTCTATAAATATTAGTTCAAATTTATTATGTTGGTTCAAGTGATTCTCCTGCCTTAGCCTCCCGAGCAGCTGGGATTACAGGTGTGCACCACCATGCCTGGCTAATTTTTGTATTTTCAGTAGAGACGGGTTTTCACCATATTGGCCAGGCTGGTTTCAAACTCCTGACCTCATGATCCAACTGCCTCAACCTCCCAAAGTGCTGGGATTACAGGTGTGAGCCACCGCACTTGGTCTAAATCTATCTTTTTAAAAGACACATTGTTCAGTTGTGTTCTGTTACCCAGCCTGAATATTTATGACTTTTGATTTGTGAATATTTATTGTAATTATTATTATTTTAGGATATATGTCTACTATACCATTTTATGTATTCTCTTATCATTCTTTCTGCATTTTCTTTCTTCTTTCTTCTCTATTGTATCAGCTATCTCTTTTGCTCTGCACACACTCTTTCTTCCCCTTACTCCAGTCCTTTCTGCAGTGATCAACTTTTCATTGGTATAATCCGACAGTACTGCCTCACCTGCATCTTACAGCTCTTACTTCTTGCTTTTTATCCAATATGCTTCCCTTTTTCCAACACTTGGGAAGCAAAGTGTGAGAAACATTTTCCACAGTTCCTTAATGCATCCTTGTGTTAGTTTTTCCTCCTTTCCTTCCCTGTTCCATTCACTCTGTTCTCTGCACCTGTTCACTGGGATCGCTTTCCAAAATAAACTATCTATATAAAAGCCCTTCTCTCAGATTCTGCTTTTAAAGATATTTGCAGGCTAAGACTACCAAGTTCCTCAGAAATACTGGATTTTCTTCAGCTGATTTGATAGTTATGTAGTTTTATTTTTTGTTAACGTTATTAAAATGGATGTTTTTGTCATCAATTCATATATCTATAACTGTCATCCTCTCCCTTCCAAAAAAAAAAAATTGGTAACTTAACATGACCTCACTGTTCTCTGGTCACTCTGTTTCTGACCATTTTAATATCACATAGAATTTTAGTTTGGAATTATACCAATTAGATGTATCTTTTTTCTCTTCCTGATTCTTGAATTTTGGTAGGAAATCAAACTTTACTCCTTGTATATTTCTTAGCATCCTCCAAGAGAGATTTCTCTTTCTGCTAGAAATATTTGTCCAAGGGTGTCTTAAAGATAATCTTATGTTATAGATTTTTTCAGCCATATATCATTGAGAATATCATAAAACACTAATTTCAAAGAGCTTTTCCTTGAACACTTTGTGTTAGCCAGTAATACAAATGTTATTCTATTTTCTTATTCCACCTAGGGTAGCTGTTGAGAAGTTTGATAATGATAATTAACACTTAACAGAATGCTTAGTATGTATAAGGGAGTGTTCTAATAATTTACAGATATTAACTCATTAAGTGTCCATGATGGCAATTTCATTCTTCTTCCTTTGTAGTTAGAATCCCCTATTCCATTGTCCCCCCAAGCCCATTTTGAAAGCTTGTAGACTTTTTCTTTCCTTCTTGATGGTCTTATATGCTAGTTTATTGAGCATAGGTGTGATTTCATTTTTTCATCTATTCTATTTTACCAGTTCTTGAGTCTTTTTAATCTAAGGTTTTTTATATTTCTTTAAGTCTCAAAAATTATTGTTCCTTGATGCATTCCTCCCTCTTACTATCACTATCTCCTGAAATATTTCTTTTCCTCTATTTTTTTTGTTCTCTCTTCTCAAGACACTTACACAAATCCCAGCTTTTTAAAAACTTCTATCCTCTGTATCTCTTGCCTGTCCTTTTGCATTTTCCTGCCTGCTGCTTCCTGACAGAGTTCTCTAACTGATCCATTAGTTCACTAATTCATATTCAGATATAATCAGTTATTTATTTCAACTCTCATATTTTTATGTCTAGTGTCTTTCACTGATTCATTCTTACAATGATTTGTATCTCTTTCTTGTTCCCAATAATCTCCCCTATTTTCTTGAGAATTTTTATTAGGATTAAACATTTTGTTCTATCTGATTCATTAATAGTGCTTCATTCAGTACAGATTGTTCAGTTTATCTTCTTCCATGGTGCTTGTACCTCAAAGAATTGCTACCTTGGCTGGTAATATTTCCAAGCGGAAGCAGCAAACACCTAGACCCTATCTGTACCCATCAGAGTATATGTGGCCTTAGGGAGAAAACGTTTTTCAAAGCATATCTCTAGTGTTATAATTCCTACTCTATCACTCTTGTTATCTTTGTTATCTTTACCACCAACTAGAAAGCCTGCTACAAAATCTTCCAACAGCTTAGCCAATGAAACTATTTGTCAAAAGCTGCCTCTCTGAATTGTAATCAATCCCACGGCATATTGAAAAGAGAAGGGGAGGGGGAGAAAAGAAGGCTTGAGAGCTTGTTTTGCACGTGTGTTTCTACTGCTCTCCACCCAAGCTAGGGAGCTCTGGCTCTGACGCAGAACACAGGGGGGCCCTCTGCTCTAGGCTGCACTCTCACACCCAGCCTAACCCACTCTGTCACCCCAGGAGCTTCTCACAGTTTCTATATCAGGTTCTCACATTCCTCAACCTTTCCCCCTCCCTTTTGGCATTCCCAGGGGCAGGTTATGGGGAAGTCAGGACCTAGAGCTAGTTCTTAACAGGGCCAGTGATGTACTTTCTGGGAACTCCTAACTGCACACCAGTCCTCACTTATAAAATGTGCCTGAGAAAACATGTTTGCCCAGAAATATGCTCAGGCTGAGTGTTTCATCCAGAAAGTTCAGTCCTGCAATGGTAGAAGACAGTATTTTACAAGCTTGAGGTGGCAGTTTTGTGCCAAGATATGTAGCTTTTAGAAGGAACATAGCTAGGGCAACACAGTATAATGTGCCTTGACCAAATCATATACCTCAGCCATATTTGTGGGCCTCTAGTAACCCTACAAATAATTTTTCATTCTTCCCATCTTTCTTTCCTTCTTTTCTTCTCTTTCTCTCCTTGACTCTCTCCCTCACTCTCTGGGTATAAAATAATCAGAAGCTAGCTAGGCGAGGTAGCTCACACCTGTAATTACAGCACTTTGGGAGACTGAGGCGGGTGGATCACTTGAGGTCAAGGGTTCAAGACCAGCCTGGCCAACATGGTGTAACCCCCATCTCTACTAAAAATACAAAAAAATTACCCAGGTGTGGTGGCGTGTGCCTGTAATCCCAGCTACTCTGACACTGAGGCAGGAGAATCACTTGAACCTGGGAGACGGAGGTTGCACTGAGCCGAGATCACACCACTGCACTCCAGCCTGGCGACACAGTAAGACTCTGTCTAAAAAAAAATTCTGAGCTTGTTTAAACCTGTTTAAAAAAAAAAAAAAAAAGCAAAGAAAATAATCAGAAGCTGTTTGCTCACAGCACCGTGAATCCACAGTGGGGTGCGAGCAAAAGCAGGAACTTGGTGAAAGAGCAAAGAGAAACACTTTTCCTACATGGTCAGAGGATTATATCTAAACAAGGATGACTGATTTGACTCTGAAATTAAAATGTTGCAATTCAATTTTTCCAACAACAATGGGTGATTTTTACAAGCAAAACACTCTATGGTTCTTCCTTCCTCTTCTAATTATAATAACCCCTCCAATTTCTATCATTAATGTGCTTCTTGCCAGAAGCAAGCCAAATAATTGAGTAAAGACACTCAGATTAGTTACTCTAAATTATCTCTACTGTACAGAAGAAGAAAATTACCAGAAATCTACAATTTTTATTTTCTTCCTAAGTGAAAATGTGCAGGGAACTATTCAGAAAATGTTATTTTATTTGCATTCTGCATTTATGTTAATGCACAAGAATAAACGGTTTTCAATGACATCATCCTCTCTCCTTTGTAAGTAGATAATAACTGACGGTACACTTTCCAAAAGGAGGATTTCACCAAATAAGGGGTTTTGCGAATGCAAATGCACAAAGCAGCATGCACAATGAATAGAAAAATAAATTTACCCCAAAAGGGAAAGAGTATGTCTAAGTAACTGCTTCTTAGGAATAATACTATTATTCACTTACTTCAAATTTTCTTGTTCAGATATTCCCAATGTATTCAATAAAGAAAATGGTTTTCAACCTCTGGTCTAACTAATAAATTTAAAATGGGAATAATGAGGGACCTATAATCCTGGCTTCTGATAAGATCCCTGCCTGGAATCACTCTGCACCCTCCATCTAGACTCTTCCATGGTCGGTGGGAGAAATAAAATTGTCCATCTACAACTCATAATGTGACTCTCCCTGTGCTTCAAAATGTACCAAATAGCAGGGATGGCTCCAGGAGGCAGACAGTTGAGCAAGGAATTGTCTGTCAAGATGGAATAAACACTAGGAATTGTTATGCGAATGAGAGCAAATTTTCCTAGAGTTACCCAGAATTAGAATCCAAAGCCTTATGAGCAGTTTCACAATAGCAATATATTGACTGGTCTTTCTCTTTTCATCATATATACGTATGTCTTGCCCTTCTTGACAAAACAGCCCTACCCCAAATTTAGTTAACTCAGTTGTCCCTTCCTGCTTTCATTCTACTGCATTTTTATTGGAATGCAGCCTCATTTTTAAACTCTAACTGGTATACTTACATCACTTTCATTTCTATTTTGCCTACAACCTCCCTATTTTCTGTAAACTAATTTCCTTTCCTCCTCCTTTCCCATACCTTCACCTTCACATACATGGGCAGACTTAAGCCCACAGTACTGAAACACTCAAAGGTCACTAAAGATTCCTCTGTGATAGAATCTAATGGCAAGACTTCATCCTCTTTTACACTTATCTATCTGTAACATTTGATACTATTGACCACACACCATACTTCCTGAAATGATACTTGCCATTTAGTAAGAGTTACTATAGCTAATACTGTGTCATGCACAATGATAAGCACTTTACATGCATTAATCTTTGTATTTTTCAAATGCCCACCTAAGGTAAGGACCATTATTATCTTCATTTAAAAAATAAAGCAGTGAAGTCTAGAGGGGTTAAGTAATTGCTCAAGGTTCCCAAGTAGTAGAGGAAGATTCACTCCTAGGTCCTGCTGACTCTAAGCCCATGCTCTGCTTATCACACTGATACCACTTCCCACGATGTGTTTTACCCTTTTACATTTACAACCTCATTTTTCTCTGGATCATATTCCATGACCCACTTACTTTTAGGCATTTTATCGCCCCATCCTTGGCTTTCTGCTCTTCTTCCTCTCTACTTAGGCTCTTCCTAGAGTGCTATTAGTCATCTCAAACTGCCACAACAAAATACCATAGACTTCTTAAAGGAAGATGGGGAAAAGTGGAGAGGAGGGCAGGACAGGATGAACAGGTAGATGATGGGGGATGGGAGCATGTCACACCTTAATACTCATTAAAGAATGAGACTGGTTTCTGATATCACCAAGCAGGCAAGTAAGGAGGATCTTCTGGCAGCCCTGAAATAGCATAATCATATGGTGGTATAACCAATATATCATTATTTTCTCACAGTTCTGAAGTTTGGAAGTCTGAAATCAGGGTGCCAGTAAGGTCAGGGAGAGGGCTTCCTGGCTTGCAGACCATCACCTTGTCACTGTGTCCTGACACAGCCTCTTCTTCAGGGAGTGTGTGTGTGGAGAGAATGCGCACTCTGGTGTCTCTTCTTCATCTTGGAAGGCCACCAACCCTGTAGGATTAAGACCCCATCCTTGTGACCCCATTTAACTTTACCTCCTAAATGTTCTATTTCCAAATACAGTCACATTGAGGGTTAGAACCTCAACATATGAATTTGGGCAGAACACAATTCAATCAAAAAAAAAATCATGACTTAAAACATCCTCTTCTTCCATCTAATTCATGTTCCCTCTCCTTAGCTCTAATTTCCTACTATGCCTTTCCCTTCAAATCTTCCACCAGTACTTCAAATTTAGAAAGTCCAAAATTCAGTTTCTCATTTTCACTGTCATGGAAATGTCAGCCCTCTTCACTTACTTCAGGGTTAAAAACTTGGAACTAAACTTTGAACTCTCTCAACCTTAGTATCTGTTATTACCAAAGAACTGTGAATTTGTCCTTCAAAGAATGTGTCAGAATCATTCTCTTTTCTTTCTATGCCAGGATCACATCCTTATCCCCTGTATGAGTTACTATTGCAGTATAATAAAACACCCAAAACTCAATCTTAGAACAATGATTTAGTATTAATCATCTGTTTGCGGCTGGCTGGGGGTTAGCTGATCTAGGTTGGGCTTAGCTGGTGCTCATCTGCTCCTCAGTTCTCTTCATAGGCTAGCCAAGACATGTTCTCTTCTTGGTGATTATAGAAGCAAGCTCAATCACACAAGTGCTTCTCAAGTTTTGTTCACATTATATCCACTAGTCACATGGTCAAGTTCAGAGCCAAGGTGTGGAATGCACAGGGTGGGAGAAAAAGGGAGTGAATATTTGGAAGAGTAATTTAACCTATCATATCCTCTTATTTATGTATTACAGCACAACAATCTTTTAGCTGCTTGCGATGACTATAAAAGCATTCTTGTCCAATGTTTCCTGCATACAATTCCCAGATTAATCTTCCTTAAACGCCATTTTTATCATGTCACTCATCTGTTCTAAAATCATGCATGGGTCGCTATTTCTAACTATACTATATCTAAAGTACTTTTTCTGTCTTTTAAAACCCTTCATCATTTGACCGTTCTTTGTTTCCTAAACATACGTCCTTCATTGTAATCAAGCCAGACTCTTCAGTGTTTCATGAATATTCTTTATCAATTCGCATCTTGGTACCACTGTTCAGACAATTCCTCTTGCTGCAGATACTCCCTTCTCTCCCTCGCCTAATTACATCTCCTCCACAAAATTTCCCTAGGCAATTTTCCCCAACTTATATCCTTTTTATGCTAGTGAATCAACATGTTACTTCTCCTGGAGAAGACTTGTTGTTTGTTTATTCATTCAACGTTATTCATTGTTGTTTATTCATTCAATGAAGTTTTATTTAGTATGTACTAGGTCCCAGCATTGTACTAAATGTTAGTGATAACAGTGAAAAGGACCGCAGTCTGTGACCACATGCTAGCTGACAATCTCTTGGGGAAAATTATGGCATGATCATGCTGCATAGGGATGCACACAGAGTACACAGTAGTGGTTTAATCCTTAGTGGAGTATGAAAATAAGTTGTCTATGGCAAAATCTGTGTGATGAAGAAGAGCTATTCAGGTGAAAAGGGATTAGTGAGAAGCATTCAGGTAGAAGGGACTATGGCAAGAAAGAAAGAGGCGGCATGTTTGGAGAGCTGCCCATAATTCAGAATGGCTGGAGAATTCAGAGTGTGTGACAGAGATGAGGGAGATAAGGCTGAAGAAGAAAGTCTCTTATAGAGAATCTGAAACACACATTGAGAGCAGGAGAATAGTACATTAGTATGTTTAACCATGGGCATGACATGATCTGATAGTGTTTTTAAAGATCACCTGTAAACAACGGATTGAAGTGAGTCAAGAGGAGAAACAAGAAGACCAGTTCAGAAGGCTGTCGTAATAATCCAGGAGAGATATAAATGTGGATCATACTAAAGTAGTAGAGAAAAGTAGATTTCAGAGGCATTGGAAGTGGATTTAACAGGAGGTGGCTATTAAATGAAATAAGGCTATGAGAGAGAAAAGTGTCAAAGTTGTGACAAGTTTCTGTTAGAGGCAAAGTAAACAGTGGTGCAACTAAGTCAGGGAGCCTAAAGGAAGGTAGGGAGAAGTGGAGAGGAGGGCAGGACAGGATGAACAGGTAGATGATGGGGGATGGGAGCATGTCACATCTTAATGCTCATTAAAGAATGAGACTGGTTTCTGATATCACCAAGCAGGCAAGTAAGGAAGATCTTCTGGCACCCCTGAAATCACTCTAACTTGGTGGCCACCTATCCTTATCAGGAGTGGAAGTAGGTTCAAATCAGAATGGGCCTAGGAGGACTGCTGTGGTCCAGTGTTGCCTGAGATCCAGATCAGCCAGGTTGTAGTTCCTACAGGTGGGGCACAAAGTCACTGAAGATAAGACTATGGGTCTCTGAATTCCCTTTACTGGATTTAGAATAGTGATAGTTCCTACAATTCCCCATTCCACCACATCCATTGGTGGGGTTCCTGAGAGATGTAGCTCATCCCTACTCATTTGATGATGCCAAACTAATAGTGCTTTTACTAAGCAAGAAATAAAAGACAAGTCCAACAAAGTTACAGCTGGTTTTGCATTTTAACAAATTTTATATTCCTTTTGAGGAAACTGAAATTAAATATTTATTTTTTATATCTTGAGAAATAAAATGTCTTTTGCTGGGAAAACAATCCGGTTATATGTTGGATCTTTAAAATGAAAGCAGACTTTCAGGGTTTTTATACTAATATCAGGGATATTGGACGTTTGCCCCCAAAGAAAGCAGTGCCCAGAGAAATAAGAGCTACATTCTCAAGCAAGAGAACTGTGTACTTCCTTGATGGTTTGCAATGTCTTCAATTACTGGGTAGCTCAGCGATCAAGAGCCTTAACAGTGCAAAAGGCTATTAGATTACCTACCACTACCCCAACCAGGGTGGAATTCTTCTTTCTAGTATGCTCATAAGGACTCTGTTCAGTCTAGTTTTAAAGCTTGGAGGCTTTAATCACCTTCTTTAGAAGACTCTTCCCTATGTCCTTAGGGGAAATTCACTGATACTTAACCCATATTTTACCTGTTATAATTTCCTATCACCCTAATGAATACCTTCTCTGAGCCTTTCCTTGTGACTCATCCACCATGTATCACCTCTTCCTCTGCAGTGTTTTTGCCATTCAGAATCCTTGCATGTGGACAGTTAACCTGTGTCTCTAGTCAGTCCTAATAGTTAGGAAATGTTTAAGCCTGTAGTACTAATAAATCAGCTCAACGTATAATTAGAAGCTTAACTCTGTGAAGAGAAGATATAACCCATTTGAATAACATCACTTAGGCATTTTGAAAACAGTCTTGCCTAAAATAACTAAATTGAATTGGGAACCAGTCTTAAACAACTGTGAAAATAGTTGCCTTCTACGACATTATGAGCCCAGTTCCTTCACCAAAAGTGCAGAGCTAAGAATGCTCTGTAGTTTTCTGTCAATTATTCCAGAGACAAGTAGACTATTAGCTTCCAAAAAGTGGATTAAAAGTTTGGCATGTGGTATGAATCTGTAGACCTAGCTACTCAGTTGGCTAAGGTGGGAGGATCTCTTGAGCTCAGGAGTTAGAGGCTGCAGTGAGCTGTGATTGCACCACTGTACTCAGCCTTGGTGACAAAGTGAGAGCCACTCTAAAAAAAAAAAAAAAATCAGATTTAATTAAAATCATCAATATGCTAGATGCTTTTATTTAATCCACTGCATTATAGTCATTGTATAGATGGCTGGACCAAGGCAAAGAGAAGAAACATACCTAGCACCACACAGTGGAAAGTGACAGATGCAGAAAGTGACAGATGCAGAATATGTACCTGCGTCTTCTGACTCCCAATCCTGAGCTCTTGAAATGTCATTCACCTGACTGAAGACAGTAAGGTGATTACTTTATGGGCTTGAGTATCTCTACCACACCACAAAAACTTAGCAGAATATCTGCTTTTTATTTTCTATTGTACCATCAAGAATATGGGCATGATGTTCCTTCTAATTCCTTCATCAGACAAGTAATTTTGTGAGCATTTAGATAGAAAATTGTTGGGCATCCACCTTAAAGCCTTGATGTGGTTTTGACTTCTTTTCCGTTCTAATTTTAAAAAAATCTTTAAAGGGAAGCTTTTTATCTTTAGTTAATAATGTAAAAGAAATTGTATTGACATAGATCAATTTCCAGGACCCTCAGTAATTTAGGATTGGACTGCATGACCAGTATCATCATTTACAATGGTGTCTTGAGAATGATGGCCTTTTGGAGGATGTTTTAGGATTGGAGGTTAAGGGGAAGTAGAAGGAGCCAAGCCAGGATTCTAGGGTGAATGCCTGATGATTTCCCACTAAAATGTTCATAAAATGTATTGTTTGATAAGAGAAATAAACAGAAACAAGTCCTTCTCAAATAGAGCTTAAATTGAGAAATAAATTTTTCATTTAAAAAAAAAAAAAAAGAACATGGCATGAGAACAAGCATGCTCACGGACGTAAAAAAGCCATGGAATTCTTGGCTCTTATGAATAAGAAGTAGTCCATGCCTCCCCACTCAATTTATTTCATATTACTCCTTTGTATGTTGCTGTATTTGTGGCCATTTCCTCCCCTGGTCACAAACACCTAACTGGGTATCCCATTTATGTACTACCCTGGGACAAGAAGATATGAATTAAGACAAGATAGGAATGAGCTCTTAGCTCTTTCTCCATCACCATATCTGGTTTCAGCCTTTTCTGGGGTCAAGAAGGTGAACACAACTACTTATTCATGCAGGGCAAAACAGAATGGTTCTTCTCTACCCATCCCACATAACTTCCACAAAACTATCTATCATTCTCAGACTCCCAAAAGAGCAAAGATCTGTTCATATCAACCTTCCTTACATTAATGCAGGAGGAAAAGAAAGGTAGGGAGGTGGGCACAGTAGTTCACGCCTGTAATCCCAGCACACTGGGAGGCCAAGGTGGGTGGATCACCTGAGGTCAGTAGTTCAAGACCAGCCTGACCAACATGGCAAAACCCTGTCTCTACTAAAAATACAAAAATTAGCTGGGCATGATGGCCTGCACCTGTAGTCCCAGCTGAGGAGGTTGCAGTGAGCCGAGACTACACCACTGCACTCCAGCCTGGGCGACAGAGACTCTGTCTCAAAAAAAAAAGTAGGGTCTGGATCTGGGGTAGAGGCTCAGAATCAGGATGGTGCTGCTACGGCCCCCTTAGCCTTGTCAGTAAAGTGCTTAGAACCAGATCTAGGGGTGCACAAGTCTAATGCACTAAACTGTGTGCCCCATGACAAATGAGGAGGGAATGGAGCAAGCCCACCCAGGGAAAATCAGTCATTGCTGCCTGAATACCTGTAACCAAATGGGCTACAGGGTCTGCCCCAAGTCAGCTAGATATTTTCTTATCGAACAACACCTCCCCCCCAAAATCATATTATGAATCATTAGGTATTCAAATATACATTAATTAAGAAATAATGGAGTTATACAGGGACTAGCTCCTAAGGCGAAAAGCACAATTACAATAGTCACTTCTCATTCACAGTTTTTGCTTTTCATGGTTTCATTTACCTGCAGTCAATCTCAGTCCAAATACATGAAACGGAATAGCTCAGAAATAAATAATTCTTATGCTTTAAATTGTACATTGTTCTGAGTAGTTTGATGAAATCTCTTTCTGTCCTGCTCCGTCCCACCTGGATTTATCCCTGCTGTCTACATTACACGCACATCAGTCACTTGGTAACAATCTTGGTAATAAGATTGACTGTGCTGGTATCACAGTGTTTGTGCTTATTTTACTTTTGTTACAGTCTGTTGTTAAAATAGTAAAATGGTTCTATCTTATTATTAGTTATTGTTGTTAATCTCTTACTCTGACTAATTTATAAATAAAACTTTATCATAGGCATGTATACACAGAAGTCATAGCAATCTAGGTTCAGTACTATCGGTGGTTTCATACACATACTGGGGGTCTTGGAACATATTCCCATGGATAAGAGGGGACTACTGTAGTCAAAATTGGCCATTAAAATATTAACACCTTCAGAGGGTCCACACTGGAGATCAAGAGTTCCAGTGTAGAGCTTCCCTTCATCTTTGGATTCTATTTCAATTTCTTTAATATAATAGCCAGAAGAAATTGGGTTACATCTAGAGACCTTGTTATGTGAAAAATACACACCTTTAAAAACTAGAATCACACTTGGTGTGCCAACACTTCAGAATTATGAGGAGTATAAAAGAAATGAGGCAGCCTGAGGGAAGAATGGGATCATGGTTCCATTTCATGCTTACTCTAAGGCTTACACTCAGTGAAGAGAATGACAGCTACAACAGCTGTTTCTCCATCCCTTTCTCTCGGTATACTTACTTTTGTCCTGAGTATGTAGAGTTGCCTTATTTTCAGTTGCCTTTTTATCAGTTACATGCACACATGATGCAACCTCCCTACATATAAGTTCACATTATTGTTGATCACCAATCTACCACATTACGGTAACCCCAACAATGGAACAATATTAACAATCAATATTCAAACACTGTGGTCATTGAAGCCCTATCATTTAATTTTTTTTTACTATTCTTTTTTTTTTTTTTCAGATGGAGTCTTGCTCTGTTGCCAGGCTGGAGTGCAATGGCACAATCTCAGCTCACTACAACCTCCGCTTCCCGGGTCCAAGCAATTCTTCCGCCTCAGCCTTCCAAGTAGCTGGGACCACAGGCACATGCCACCACGCCCAGCTAATTTTTATATTTTTAGTAGAGACGAGGTTTCACCATGTTGGCCAGGATGGTCTCAATCTCTTGACCTCGTGATCTGCCCACCTCAGCCTCCCAAAGTGCTGGGATTACAGGCGTGAGCCACCGTGCCCGGCCTCTTTTACTATTCTTAAGGAAGCGAGGAACTGTAAGTAGAACATAGAACATGGGAGATGTACAATTATGATGAAAAGTACTACTGGAAATCATGGTTCTCAGGACTATGGTGCTGGGATTCTATTGACATCTGGGTAGGAATTGTGTTAGTCCACTCTCATAAGATTTCCATAGCATTAGTCTAAAGCTGTTTTACATTTGCTGAAATTTACATGATTAATTAAAACTGTTGGACGGTTTTAATACTAATATGCATCCTTATAACACCCAGATCCTGAAGTCTTTATTTATAAGTTTGGAGATTTGGAAAAGGGAAAGTGAGGATGAGAAAGAACCTCCCTTCTTTCTCATCCTCTTTCTGGAAAGAAAATTGATGTATGTATCTGAGATGCTTGATTGAAAATATTCTATGTATTCCTGCCCTATAAAGTTTGTATTAACCTGTTTTATAGACTAGGTGCTCCCAGAAATTTTCTTCAAGGGTGATTCAGATAGAAAGTGGGGCTAAGCTCAAAACCAAACACAAGTATCTCTGACTACAAGTCTGCCACTGAAAGTAAAGGAAGGCAGCTCTACTTTGCTCCTGCATAGGAATGTTGAAAAAAAATAACTAGAGTGATATTGCAACATGTTTTGCAAAGCCAAATATGCTAAGGAAGAGCTTATAGTATTAACCTTCTCCACAGGAGTTGTACAGATGATGAACTTTAAGACTTACTAAACCAGTTTTCCTGTTGTGTAATTCATTCTCCTTTCACTCTCTAAATGTGCAATGTCATCTCCTATGTATTGTAACCTGCACAATTGATAGTTAGTTCTAGTGCTACTACTGCTTGGCTAAATGATGTTTAAAATTAAACTTAATAAATCTTTTAATGAAGAGATCATTCTATATAACTAAACAAAATTTCAAAAGAGCATGTAACTGACAAACAAACTACCTCAACCAGATGATCAAGGTCAACATCAAATTAGTAAGTCATGTTGACAGTACCCTTGAAATAATGTGATGAAAATGGCACTTTGCCTCAGTGGTCCTACTCCCCAAACACATAAACCCAGTATAATTATGAGAAAAACAGAAGAGTATCAAGAGAGGGACATTCTGCAAAATCCAAGTATTCCTCAAAACCATCAAAGTAATCAAAACCAAGAAAGTCTGAGAACTGCTATAGTCAAGGGAAGCCTACAGGGACGTGATGACTAAATGTGATGTATCCTAGACAGGAAGCTGGAACAGAAAAAGATAAAAATGTTAGGTAAAAATTAAGAAAATTTGAATAAAATATTAACTTTAATAATAATGTATATCATAATACTGGTTCCTTAATTGTGGAAGACTAGTTATGTAGTATATGGGAGTCTCTGTAATATTTTCATAATTTCCTTAAAAATCTAAAACTGCTCTAAGTAAGAAAGTTTAAGAATAAAACAAAAGAGCACGTAGATAGGATTTTGCTTCAAAAAATTTCTAAAATATGTATTCTCCTTTCTGTGTTCTCATGTTTCTCCAAAGATCTGAAGGAGAGACCAAGACAGCATTTTTAAAAATTCACATGAAATGTGTTTATCAGGGAAAAGTGTCAGAAGTTAGCCTTGTCCCATCTTGCCCAAATAAATAAAGATTAAGAAACTCAGGGCTGTTTTTCTTTAACTTTGTTATTGATTAACTATGGTATTTTAAAAGTCGTATTACATTTCTAAAATAGATAAAACTCTACCTTGTGGGAGGCTTATAAAGTTTAATGAAATGAATCAGATAAATAATATATAAAAAGAATTGCATTAGGACTAACATTCTAATAACAGAGCTTTTTAAAATAATCAATTTGAATTCATTTGAAATGCTGACCAGATTTGACTTTCCTATTGATACAGAGGCCTATAATGATTGCATTCCTTTGTTGGATTTTTCTTCACACAAATGAGCACGTACTTAAACTTTGCTTAAATATCTGGACATGCTGACACAAGTTGGGGGCAGAATTGCATAGACGGCCCACACCCTGGCTCTTGGCTAGTTCATAAAATCCAGGACACACTGTGGCCCAACTGTGCAAGTCACTGTTTCATGAATCAGCCCCCTCCATGCAAGGGGAAATATTCTTGGTAACCTGGTCATACCATTCTAAGGTGAGAAAAGTGATTACCTGGGAAGATGACATAAAGGCCACCACATGTACAGACTTGCTTTGCTCAGGACATGGGGAATTTCAGTTTGCTTGGAATTCGCCCCAGAATTCAGAATTAAGCTAACTATAGCGTATTTTTCTAATATTCTAAAAATGCATGCTTTTCATAAGAACCTAGGTGGTGGCTTTCCTATTTGTGCATGCTTTGCCTCTGCTTACCATCCCTGAGCCCTTGGCATTAACGCAGCATTGCTTGATCTCTTCAGGTGATGTGAAGTAGAGATTAATTAGTCAGAGGTGTATGTGTAGAAACTACCCAATATATAATCAGAAGGAGGCACAAGACCGTGAGGGTAACTGCAGGTTCTGAAAGGAGAGCTGATGGAGTCTGTGGCAGAAACTAGGCAGGCAGGGTGCAGTATGGTCAGCACATCTGTGATGTTATTTTCCTTTTGCTTTCTGCTTTTGGTGCTTAATTCAAGAGACCCTCATCCAATGAGAGCAACAGGAGACAGGCAATCTATTCTATGGAATCTGCTGGGTCCAGTCTCTGGCTCAAGGTAATTTATAACAGCTTTTGTTCTTCCTTCATGTAGGCCCCAGGAACTCATCGTGATGAAGATTTATGACTCGCAGTAACTACTGATAGGAATTTTATGAAACATAATATCACCAGGCTCTGTGGCTTAATTTCTAATACTATGTGACTTGTAAGTTGTAAGACAAATTCCATAGGCTGCATTCCTTTTCTCTTCAAGACTGCCCCTACTGCATCTATCTCTAGAGATTTCTTTCTCTCCTCATCTCCAAGACTTGCTTTGAGTGGATAATATACTCCCTAATTTCTTGCTAACTATATTGACATGCACACCATTTCTGCTTTAGAAATTTAGCCTATAAGAATGCTGACACCAGAAAAGGACATAAGAAGCATGAGGGGAATTGTAAAAGCCTAATAAATTATATAAAATAAAACTCTTTAGTCATAGTCCCTAGCCTGAAAAGGGATGACACCCTTTGGCTTTTTCATAAGAGTGAAGTTCAGAATAAACAATAAGATGAAATATCAACGCCCTATTTGTGGGTAATATTTATGTTTCCAGAACTTTCAGGTACGTGTTACCAAATTCAGTTGACATTTTCACAATACAGAAGTCAGCTCCCACAAATATATTTTTGGGATAATTATATCCCTATTCAGAATTATCTGAGTACTAAGGAGTTCTTCAGTACCAATATACTGAAAAAGGAGAATCTGACTTAACATTTTATTTCTAATATTTGACTCATGAGAATAACCAGAATTTCACTGAATATAAATGAGAGTCTGAAGCACATTTACAAGACCCTGTGGCTTGGTTTCTAATTTCATTATCACTTTACTTAGCAATGTTGCTTAGGCTGAACACTAGTCCAAAATTTCTTTCCTCACTCAGTCCTCAAATCCAGAAGCTCATCTAACTGAATTTATGCCTATGTTCCATAAAGTCACCAGAAAAGTTTATTAATTTACAATGCAAAGTATTTACACAGAGAGAGTTAATTATTTTTTCTCTAGATATCTACTTCAGAAATGAGCTAAGGACAGCAGTGGGTTAAATGACAATGGAGCCAGGAAATAAAGGAGAAATAATACTTTTAGGTTGAAACAGCTTGCTAAAATTTCCTCCTGTAATTATGGCACTGCAGAGTGACACCTAACCAGTAACCTAAATATTCCTGTCACAAGTCTGGGCACTATTTCGGGAAATACCAAAAAGTTCTTACTTTATCATTCTCATTTTTCTGGATGCCATATGCGCTGATGCCTTTCAGATTCTACATTTTCACCTCCCATTGCAACCCTCTCACAATATTTGGACAGCATCTGCATTGTGTTTCACATTCCATTTATCTTACTTCCTATGAAAAGGAAGCATCCATGTATGTAATGTACTAATTGCTATCAGTCCCGATTAGGTAAAGTTTGCCTCTTTTCCCACATTTTTGTTTATTTTCTAGCATTCATCTTATTTTGGTCTGCTCTCTATATTCAATTATTGTAACAGTATATGGAAATAACATACCACATTTCAAATTTGTATTTATAACATCAGTTGAATGGGTGCTTTAGGCATAAACAACAGTAAAATGGTATTAAAAATCATAAAGGAACATTATATAGGATAAATATTCCTTTGTTTCTCATCCTATATGTGTGAATGAAAGAATTAACATAGGACAATATAATAATGGTAAGGGTCTTGGTACAACAGTAAATGATGCAGTGCAATTGAACAAGCCTGCCTTGTGGTCAACCATTACTGACGTGGGGTTTTAATTCTGAGGACATTCATTTTGTTCTAATTACAGCACTCACAAAGCTTTGACAGCATAGCAGGCAAGCACCCAGAAAGGAAAAAAACCATATTGTAATTAATATTAATAAAAATATTATAATTAATGCAGACTATAAAATATTCTTAAATTTTAAAAGGACCCTGTGATCAACAAGTAGTGCTAAGTGAATATCCACATGAAAAAGAATGGAGTTTCATTCATATCTCACACCATAGACAAAAATTAATGCAGAATGGATCACAGTCTTAGATGTAAGAATTATGTTTTCTTAGAAGAAAGCCAAGGAGTAAATCTTCATGACCTTGGATTAGCCAGTGGTTTCTAGATGTGACCCAAAAGTACAAGTGCTAAAAAAAAAATTTAGACAAATTGAACTTCATAAATATTAAAAACATTGTGCTTCAGTGGATCATCAAGACAGCAAAAAGGCAACCTACAGAATAGGAGAAATTATTTGCAAATCATACATCTGGTAAAGGACTTCTATGCAGAATATTAAAGAACTCTTATAACTCAACAATAAAAGGATAACCCAATTTAAAAATGAAGCTAGGGGTGGTCATTCATACCTGTAATCCCAGCACTTTGGGAGGCCAACATGGGAGGATCGCTTGAGGCCACAAGCTTAAGACCATTCTGGGCAATATAGCAAGACCTAGTCTCTATAAAAAAAATTTAAAAATCAGCATATGATGGCAGATCCTTGTAGACCCAGCTATTCAGGTGAGGCAGGAGGATGCCTTGCACCCAGATCAAGGCTGCAGGGAACTGTGATCGTGCCACTGCACTCCAGCCTGGGTGACTGAGTGAGCTCTGTCTCTTGAAAGAGCAAAGGCTTTCAATAGACATCTTTTCAAACAAACAAGATACACAAATGTCCAATAAGCACATAAAACAATGTGCAATATCATTAGATATTAGGAAAATGCAAATCAAAACCACAATAAAATAACACTTCACACCCACTAGGATAGCTATGGTAAAAAGATGAGCAATGGCAAGTACTGCTAAGCTTGTGGAAAAACTGGAACTCTCATACATTTCTGATGGGGATGTACAATGGAGCAGCATTTTGATAACAGTTTGGCAGTTCCTCAAAAAGTTAAACAGAATTACTATAAAAGCCAGCACTTCCACTCCTACTAGACCCTATCATACTTACAACTTAGGAGAAATAAAAATATATGTTCATACAAATTCATAATAGCTCAAAAATATACACTATCCAAAATGTGCATCAACTGTTAAGGTATGACCATGCAAGTGTATATTATTCATTCAAAAAAATGAAGTATTGATACATACTACAGTATGAACCTTTAACACATGATGCTACGAAAATAAGTCAGACACAAAAAGCCACGTTATATGACTCCCTCTATATGAAATGTCCAAAATAGGCAAACCCATAGAGATAGAAAATAGATTAGCTGTTTCCTGGGTTGGGGGAGACAAGAGTCTGGAGTGACTCCTAATAGGTATCGAATGTCTTTTAGGGGTGATGGAAATGTTCTGGGATTAATGATGATAGTTGCAGAGCTTTGAAGATAGCAAAAAATACTGAGTTGTACTCTTTAAAATGGTGAATTTTATAGCATATGAGGTAAATATAAGAACTACAGTTATGATTCAGAAAGGCTGAGGACTTTATTAAGATTGGAGAGAGGTGGTGTAGTGCATTGATTAGGCCAACAGTTCTCAAAATGTGGTCCGTGAGTCAGCAGCATCAAAATCACCTGAAAATTTGGTAGAGATGCACAGTCTCAGATTATGCCCCATCTACTGAGTCAAAACCCCTGGGGTTGGGGCTCAGGGATTTGTGTTTTAACAAGCCCTGCAGGTGACTGACGAACATGTAGGTTTAAGAGCTACTGGGTTAGTTACAGCTTTAAAAGCCTAATTGCTTTTCTACTCACCAGATCTGTAGCCTTTAGCAAGTTTCTTAATAGTTCTGTGTCTCAAATTATTCATCTGGAAAAATGATTCCTCACAGGGTTTTCTGTAAGGATTAAATGTTTTAGTGTAGGTAACGTGCTTAGGAGAGGGCTTGCCACTTAATGCATACTCCAAGTGTTAGCCATTATTATGCAACAGTACTGAGCTAATATGAGAATCAAAGGCAGACCTTCAGGCTCAATAGAATGTCAACCACATAAATGTAAGTATATTTTTTCTAGAATACACATTTTTTAAAAAAAGTTTAACAAAGAGAAATTCATTTTAATAGTACACTTGATTTATTCAGTGCATCAAAAGTATAATTTCAACATGCAATAAATGTAAAACATTTTACACCAAGTCATCCAAATGAAGTGTATTTTATACTTAGAATACTTCTCTATTTGGAATGGCCACATTTTACTAGCTTAATAGCCATACATGGCTATTATATCAGACAACACAGTTCTAATTCAAATATGGCCTGCCTGTCTGCCTGCCTGCCTTCCTTCCTTCCTTCCTTCCTTCCTTCCTTCCTTCTTTCCTTCTTTCCCTCCCTCCCTTCCTTCCTTCCTCCCTTCCTTCCTTCCTTCCCTCCTTCTTTCTTTCCTTCCCTCCTTCCTTCCTTTTTTATTATACTTTAAGTTCTGGGACATGTGCAGAACATGCAGGTTTGTTACATAGGTATACATGTGCCATGGTGGTTTACTGCACCCATAAACCCGTCATCTACATTTGGTACTTGTCCTAATGCAATTCCTCCCCTAACCCCCCCACCTTCCTACAGATTCTGGTGTGTGATGTTCCCTTCCCTGTGCCCAAATATTCTCATTGTTCAACTCCCAATTATGAGTGAGAACATGCAGTGTTTGGTTTTCTGTTCCTGTGTTAGTTTGCTGAGAATGATGGTTTCCAGCTTCATCCATGTCCCTGCAAAGGACATGAACTCATTCATTTTTATGGCTGCATAGTATTTCACGGTGTATATGTGCCATGTTTTCTTTATCCAGCACATCATCACTGGTCATTAGAGAAATACAAACCAAAACCATATTGAGATACCTTCTCATGCCAGTTAGAATACCAGTTATTAAAAAGTCAGGAAACAACAGATGATGGATAGGAAGTGGAGAAATAGGAACACTTTTATACTGTTGGTGGAGTGTAAATTAGTTCAACCGTTGTGGAAGACACTGTGGTGATTCCTCAAGGATCTAGAACTAGAAATGCTGTTTGATCCAGCAATCCCATTACTGCGTATATACACAGAGGATTTTGACCCACCAATCCCATTACTGGGTATATACCCAAAGGATTATACATCATTCTAATATAAAGACACATGTACACGTATGTTTATTGTGGCACTATTCTCAATAGCAAAGACTTGGAACCAACCCATGTACATGTATGTTTATTGCAGCACTATTCACAATAGCAAAGTCTTGGAACCAACCCAAATCCTCTCTTCTCTTTCTAAAGTTCCTAAACATTCAGAAATGTAGTCTCTGCCTGAGGATTTCCAAAGAGTAGATGACCAGATGGGCCAGGTCATGAAGCATAATTTCCTAGCCACATCCCATCCTAACAGGTGATGCTGGGTTCCAGATGAGTCTCCCATTGACTCACCTCCTCAGCTACATATTGTTATAATAGAACTGGTAAGCTGCCTGAAGAGAATCTTAATAGAGGAATGTATTAGATCTCAGGCTCTTATGTGTTCTTCGCTGTTGTATCCATAGGGTCTAGAAAATGTGCCTGGCATATAGCAGGTACTGAACACACTTTTTTCAAATCATAAATAAACATTAACAGTGTTTTTCTAACTTAGCCTTTCATTTTCTAATATTTTCAAATATCCAAAAACATAAAAAAAAATTTCTTTAATATTGTCATTCCTGGCCAGGCACAGTGGCTCATGCCTGTAATCCCAGCACTTTGAGAGGCTGATGCAGGTGGATCACCTGAGGTCAAGAGTTCAATACCAGCCCAGACAAAAAGGGAAAAACCCGTCTCTACTAAAAATACAAAAAAAAAAAAAAAAATAGCTGGGTGTGGTGGTGCATGCCTGTAGTACCAGCTACTCGGGGAGGCTGAGGCAGCAGAATCACTTGAACCCAGGAGACAGAGGTTGCAGTGAGCCAAGACAGCACCACTGCACTGCATGCAGTGGGTGACAGAGGGAGACTCCATCTCAAAAAAAAAACTGTCGTTCCTTCTCATAAGCAGATCCATCTTTGTCTTCTAACATTAAGCACCTAGTTACCCTTAAATATTTATCAAGCCCTTAGTAATGATCAGGTTTCATAGAATATAAACCCACAATACAATTGCTGATATTTAGGGGTTTATTTTCTGTGACAGAGCATATATTTCATATATGTACAAACATTATACAAAGATCATGAGTATAATTTTTAAAAAATGGTTATTGCTGGTCTAAGAGAAAAATGAAAGCAGTAACTCTATAATCCAGAGTTATACGATTTATTATTTTCCCTGCATTCTCAGTAGCAGTAGTTACAGGACATATTTTCATGTTAAAGGCCCATGCTGCTGGAAGATGCTGACATTCTTAAAACTTATCACCTGAACAATCCAAAAGAGCACAATGAAACACCATTGATGTATGGGTGAATAGTTTCTCAAAGAGGCTGGCACCTCAAGTGCGTTAGTTTCTTCACTGAGATCCTAAGATTCTCACAGCAAGATGAGAGCAATTTACTCAGAGTAAAAGACAAGGTTTTAGTAAAGGCCTACAGGCCTCTCTGACTTCAACCCACTGGAGGGAAGTGAGTGTGGGGAAGAATACTCCTTTCTATTCCTCAAACACACCAGGTTTGCTCCATCATTCCTGCCATTCTCTGTAAGTTCTTTCTGCCTGGGATGTTCCTTCCCCAGTACCAACGTGGCTAACTACTCTCACTGCCCTTGTCTTGCTCAAATGTCTCTCCTTCTCCAGGAGTTCTACCCTGATTGCATTATTAAACACAGCCATCTGCCCCTATTTTGCCACACCCCAACTCATGCCTGCCATATTCCTTAGCCTGCTTTCTACTCCCCTTAGCACTTCCCATACTGAAGATATGGCATACTGTGTTCTTTACTCTTCCTCACACTACAACATAAACTCCATAAGGGCAGATCTCTTCACTATTTGGTTCACTGAGGTACTTTACCCTATAATAGTAGCTGGCAGACAGTAGGCACTCCATAATAACTCCTTGAAGAATGAATAGAGGAATTAGTTCACTCATAGACCAGGCTCTTTAATACATCACTTTTCAATTTTAGTCTGCTCTAATATTAATATCAGCTGAGAGGTTTTGCAGTCTGAGAAGTTGAACTCTCCCAACCTGTTGGTTGGGCTTACTCAGTGAAGGATCTCGTCTCTGGAATTTATCCGTCTGGGCAGGCTGCCAGTAACTGAATTTGTCATCTTTGGGATATGATGCAAGATTTACGGTTTTTTGTCATTCTGAGGGTGTGTTTCAATTTTGGCTGACTTTACTGTTTTGTCTGGGACTTTATTCTTGTGTTGAGTTTCATATTTGTCTGAGTTGATCAAGCAATTTAGCAACTATTCTTCACAGAGCTATGGAATACTAGAAATTAGAGCTGAAAAACACCTCATGGTTGATCCAAACCATCCCCCTGCCATTAAGTCTTCTTGCTCACAATACATTGTCCATGGCTTTGTTCAGTTTTAAATGTCCTTAGAGATTCTTTTGGGCCCTCACTCAACTAACCTAATACTCCTGACAATTAACAAGAATTCCCAGTGTTTTGTCTAAACTTTCCCTTTCTTATTTTCGTTTTAGTTCTCCTATTTACAGTCCAAGGTCAACCCTTTTTCTTCTGGAATTTTTTACCTTTCAGAGAGGTGTGGGCTTACATTTCTGCTCTATTAGTTCTTTAACCAAATTATGTGTTCCTACCTTAATCTTTTTTCATTCTCTTTGTTTAATTTTGGTTTTGGTTATTGAATTCCTTCCAACTCGTCACCTTGGTTTGCAGTATGTATAGTTTCACTGTACACTCACTGAACAACTATCACAATGGTTTTCCTTCAGAAACCTTAAGACAAAGCACTGCCATCTGCAGTATATAATTGTAAATATGTTGAATTTGATGCCATAATCAACCTAGGGTATTTTTTATTTTATACATCATAATATGAAATAAGTTCAGTGCAATGCTGTTTAGTTAACTTGATTTTAAATTCTGATGTTAATTGTGTAATCTCAGACATCTCACTTAAGCCCTTTGCACTTTTGTTTTCGTATCTGCAAAAGGAGAGAACAATATCAGCTTCAGCCTCCTTTGCTGTAATCTTATGAAAATAAATATGTTATTCTAGGGCTAAAAGAGATCTTTCAGAGAGAAAAACACCTCACTTCCCAGCTTTCAGACTGAATCACACAGGATAAATTATTCTCAATATATGAAGTTCCAATGATACTCTTTTCTGCTTACAGTAATTTATGCTAAATCAATCCATCTCCATTTGTAGTAAAGGGCAAATTCTTAAAATTCAAAAATGCCATAAGCTGATTTTTGTAAAATACTAAATCACGGGTTGGATGAAGTGGTAGTGTAAAATTGCTCTAAGAGTTTCTAAGTGTTCATGCGCACTTTCTGTAGTTGTATTTTACAGCCACTGGTCCAGGGACCCCACTTTGAGTAGCTCTGTGCTAGACAATTATATTCCTCACCTTCAGATTCAGATACTTTTTAAGATAACTGTTTCTCTTCTAATAATTAACATTAGACTTGATTTTACTTTTTAGTTTTTGTACTTCTATTCACAATCGTCTTTAAAAGAAATAGAATAGCCAATTAGTCATTCCTCTCAAAACATTTTATTACATATTTCTCATTTATTTATCATCACCTTTTTTCAAAGTGGGGCAATCCTTAATTTATATCATAAAATCAAATTCTGAATGAAAAATACTTTTAAGAAAGAAGAAGAAGAAGAAAAACAATTCCATGGAGCTTACACCAGATCCCTGAGTTATAGAATGATCTCTTGGTCACAGCAATGCCAGCAGTTCCGCTTTTCAAACTGTCACTAGTCTCTGGCAGCCTACAGTCATGGATAGGCTGAGAGCAAGCAAACACATTCCAATCAAAAAGACGGCAAAATCACCCAGTACTAATTCTACCCCACCTGGCAGTCTGCCATCAACCTGTACTCTTCGGATTTAAGACACAAATCATATGTCAGAAATAACTGGAGTAGCTAGTACATAAGTTGGTTATGGGATGCCATGTGCTTTCAACTAGCATCTTTTATAGTTTGGGTATGAGAAAAATTTTGAGTTTTAACACTCTTTTCTAAAATAGGCTTCTCTTATTTTTAGTGGGTTTTAATTATGTTGAAAGGGAATTAAATAACAATATTTTTAAGTTTCATTTTTCCAGGAAATTAAAAAAATAAAGTTAATTGGAAAACATGAAATGGGAGGAAATATAAAATATAGTAAACTGAACAAATGTAATGCATAAATTACACATTGGGTTTTTTATGATTTAAAAATTTCTTCCAAGAAAAAGAAAAAATGGAAATTTAAAGACTTATGAGCTTGTTTCAAAAAATAGTAAAACTAAGTTCCATTTGGGTCTAAGAACATGGATAAAGTCCCAACTCATGGTCAAGGTACAACATGGTACCAGGGTAAGTAATAGCACAGGATGACTGAAGTATTAGCAGAGAAGAAACTTTAAATGCAGAACATTTTATACTACTTTAAGGGATTTTTATAAAACTAAGGAAACATATATGTATATGTGTGTATTAATAGCAGAGAAAATGTATTAAAACAATAGATCAGATGAAGTTTTTCTTTATGCAATTTTGTAAGAGCAAGCACATGGCCAATGTGGATTAATTATTAATAAATTTAATAAAGTGAACAGATCCTTAGCTCCTAAAGCTAGTTATTTTGTTTTTCAAATGTTGCAAATGTGCCAGGTGTTTCATAAAAATAGTTTTTATTATTAAAAATGGTTTATGAAGCTAGAATGCCCAACTTTTATTTCCATGTTAAAATCTAAGTGTTAAAAACCTTTAGCAGACAAACAGAATTTACAGTTCAGTTAGCAGTCACTGAATGTGAAAAGAGTTCTTAAAATGCTCCTCTTCAGAGCCAGTCTTGTTCCCATAGAAACCAATGTGAGATCCTGGAAAACAAGGTAAGTTCTAAAATAATCACCATTATAAATACCCATTATATAAATGTAAATACAGGCAATTGAAATGATTTCGATGATTTTGAAATTGCATATCATTTCCCAAACCATAATGATTCCTTCAGAGTGGTTCTTGTCTGTCATATAAATACAGCATTTACAAAATTTTAAAAATTCTTATGATTTACCTGTGAGACCATAATCGCCTTTTCAAACAAGTCTTGGGCATGCAAATATCGATTTTTGAACAGGTAGTTTGGTACAAGATGGGTCTTTTTAGACTGGGCTTTTACGTTGTGGTAGATTAAGTACTTCTCATTATTAGCATTTAGATTTTAAATAACTGTATCTTTATTCATTACTAATTGTTCTACAGCGAGATGTAAATGTTTTAGAGAGTTAGTTTACAATTATAATTTTTCACATTTTCATTTGTCCAATATGACAAGAGAGCCAAAAAACCTCCTTCTGTTTGGGATTATAATTCTTCCCAAAGTCCAGAATCTATCACTGGATACAGAGTACTCATAATACTAATAAAGATACATATACACCTTCTACAAAGAGCTAAGCCCCATAAACCAAGCCATTAAATATATCACGCACAAAAATCGACTCAAAGTGGATTAAAGGCTTAAATATAAGACAGGACACTGTAAAACTCCTAAAAGAAAATGGGGAAATCTTCCTGATATTGGTCTAATTTCTTGAATATGATCCCAAAACCAAATTAGACAACAGGGACTGCATGAAATTCAAAAGCTTCTGCACAGCCAAGGAAACAACAGAATGAAAGGGCAACCTATGGAATGGGAAAAAATATTTGCAAACTATTTATCTGATAAGGGGTAAATATCAAACACACAGAAGGAACTTCTATAACACAAAAGCAAACAAAACAAAGCAAAACAAAAACCTAAACGTCCCAATTAAATAATTGGCAAATGATTGGAATAAACATTTATCCAAAGGAGACATACAAATGCCCAAAAGGTATATGAAAAAATCCTCTACATCACTACTCATCAGAAAAATGTAAATCAAAACAACAATGAGATATTATGTCATACCTGTTAGAATGGCTATTATCAAAAAAGTAAGTGCTGGTAAGGTTGCGGAGAAATTGGAACCCTTGTGTGATGTTGATGGAAGTCTAAAAATAAATGGTGCAGCCTCTATGGAAAACAGTATAGAGTTCCCTTAAAAATTTACAAATAGAACAATCATATGGTTGAATTATCCCACTTCGGGGTATATATCCAAAGGAATTGAAATCAGGCTCTCAAAGAAATATCTGTACTTTCATGAATATGCAGTATTATTGTAGTATTATTTGTAATCAGAATGACCATCAACTAATGAATGGAAAGAAAATGCAGTATATACACACAGTGGAATATTATTCAGCCTCAAAAAAGGAAATCCTACTATATGGATGAATGAATATGGATGAATCTGAAGGACATTATGCTAAGTGAAATAAGCCAGTCACAGAAGGTCAAATAATGCATGATCTCACTTAAAAGAGGAATCCAAAATAGTCCAAGTCATAGAAACAGAGAATAGAATGGTGGTTGCTAGGGATTAAAGGAGGGGGAAATAAGGAATTGCTATTTAATGGTTATAAATCTACAGTTACACAAAATGAATAAGTTGCAGAGATCTGCTGTACAATAAGATGCCTATAGCTAACAATACTGTATTATGCACTTAAAAATGTAAAAGGGTAGATATTATGTTAAGTCTTCTTACCACAATGATAAAAATAACCCCAAACATGTATTACAATGGGGTTTAGAGCTAGCTGCAAGTATCCAGAATCTGCCTGCATTGTTAGAGTCCACTTTTCTTAAAGATCCTCAAAATCTGTTTCAGGAGAATCCCTAATGAAACTTTTAGGAGAAAAAAATTTTGAGGCTGGGCATGGTAGCCTATGTTTGTAATCCCAGCACTTTGGGAGGCCAAAGCAGGAGGATCACTTGAGCCTGGGAGTTCCAGACCAGCCTGGGCAACATGGTGAGAACCCATCTTTACAAAAAATTAGCTGGGCATGGTGGCCTGAACCTGCAGTCCCAGCTACCAGGGACGCTGAGGAGGGAGGCTTACCTAAGCTCAGAAGGTCGAGGCTACAGTGAACTATGATCACACCAGTGCACTCCAGCCTGTGCAACAGAGTGAGACACTGCTTAAAAAAAAATTTACTTGAGACAAACAGAATCGTCTACTACAAAATACACTGCTAACTTGTTTTCCTACCTATAACGATTTCCTACCTAACTATTCAATCAATTACAGATATAATATGTAAGTGAAGGCATAGTTTTGACTACAAATGCTTCTCTTAAGATTGTTGAGAGTTTCTTAGTCATTGAGAGTTAATCCTAGAGTTTGATTTTCTTTTTCATTCTACCTCTTTGCCTTTTGCACTTCTGCCTACATTTATGCGTAAGAAAAAAATAATTCTGGGGTTTAACTGTCAGCCTCTCTGCACATTGGGATGGTTTGTTTCCTATCCTTTAAGAAAGTCCTTAAATAATAGCTCCACCATGTCTTAGCACTATGATCTTGGCCACATTACCAACCTCTCTGAGTCTCAGTTCCTCAAGTATAAAGTGGATTTAAATTGTATGCAATAGGTGTATTAGTGTTCTCATGTTGCTAATAAAGACATACCTGAGACTAATTTAGGAAGGAGGTTTAATTGATTCACAGTGCCACACAGCTGGGGAGGCCTCATAATAATGGCTGAAGGCAAATATAGAGGAAAGTCATATCTTAAATGGTGGCAGGCAAAAGAGCAGGTGCAGGGGAACTCCCCTTTATACAACCATCAGATCTTGTGAGACGTAGTCACTATCATGAGAACAGCACAGGAAAGACCTGCCACCATGACTTAATTACCTCCCACTGGGTCCCTCCCACAACATATGGGAATTATGGAAGCTACAATTCAAGATGAGATTTGGGTAGGGAAACAGTCAAACCATACCATTCTATCCCTGGCCCTTCTCAAATCTCATGTCCTCCCATTTCAAAACCAGTCATGCCTCCCAACAGTCCCCCAAAGTCTTAACTCATTTCAGCATTAATTCAAAAGTCCACTGTCCAAAGTCTCATCTGAGAAAAGGTAAGTTCCCTCCACCTACAAGCCTGTAAAATCAAAAGCAAGTTAGTTACTTCCTAGCTACAGTGGAGGTACAGGCATTAGGTAAATACACCCATTCCAAATGGGAGAAATTGGCCAAAATGAAGCAGCTACCGGCCCCATGCAAGTTCAAAATCCTGCAGGACAGTCAAATCTTAAAGCTACAAAATGATCTCCTTTGACTCCATGTCTCACATTCAGGTCATTCTAATGAAAGAGGTGAGTTCCAGTGGTCTTGGCCAGTTCCATCCCTGTAGCTTTGCAGGGTACAGCCTCCCTCCTGGCTGCTTTCACAGAGTGGTATCAAGTGTCTGTGGCTTTTCCAGGCTCATGGTACAAGCTGTCAGTGGGTCTACCATTCTGGGCTCTGGAAGAAGGTGGTCCTCTTCTCACAGCTCCACTTGGTGGTACCCCAGTAGGAACTCTGTGTGGGGGCTCCAACCACACATTTCCCTTCTGTACTGTTCTAGCAGATGTTCTCTATGAAGGCCACACTCCTTCTGCCTGGAAATCCAGGCATTTTCATACATCCTCTGAAATCTAGATGGAGGTTCCCAAACCTCAATTCTTGACTTTTGTGCATCTGCAGGCCCAATACCATATGGAAGCTGCCCAGGCTTGGGGCTTGCACCTTCTGAAGCCATGGCCTAAGCTATATCTTGGCCCCTTTTAGCCATGGAGTCTGCATTCAACAGGGAGGCTCTGGGCCCAGCACATGAAACCATTTTTCCCTCCTAGGTCTCTAGGTCTGTGATGGGTGTGGCTGCCATGAAGGTTTCTGACATGTCCTGAAGACATTTTGCTGGTTTTGGCAATTAACATTTGGCTCCTCTTATGCACATTTCTGCAGCCAGCTTGAATTTCTCCCCAGAAAATGGGTTTTTCTTTTCTACTGCATCATCAGGCTGCAAATTTTCCAAATTTTTATGCTCTGTCACCTCTTGAATGCTTTGCTGCTTAAAAATTTCTTCTACCAGATAACCCTAAATCATGTCTCTCAAGTTCAAAGTACCACAGTTCTCTAGGGCAGGGGCAAAATACCAGCAGTCTCTTTGCATAGGAAGAGAGACCTTTACTCCAGTTTCCAACAAGTTCCTCATCTCCATCTGAGACCACATCAGCCTGGACTTTATTGTTCATATCACTATCAGCATTTTGGTCAATGCCATTCAACAAGTCTCTAGGAAGTTCTGAACTTTCACATCTTCCTGTCTTCTGAACCCTCCAAGTCTCTCGGAAGTTCCAAACTTTCCTACATTTTTCTGTCTTCTTCTGAGCCCTTTAAACTGTTCCAACCTCTACCTGTTACCCAGCTCCAAAGTCGCTTCCACATTTTCAGGTATCTTTACAGCAGTGCCCTACTACCCTGTAACCAACTGGACTATATTAGTTTGTTCTCACACTGTTAATAAAGACCTGCCTAAGACTGGGAAATTCATATAGGAAAGAGGTTTAATTGACTCAGTTCCGTATGGCCAGGGAGGCCTCACAATTATGACTGAAAGTGAATGAAGAAGAGCAAAGTCATGTCTTAGATGGTGGCAAGCAAGAGTGCTTGTATAAGGGAACTCTCCTTTATAAAACCAATAGATCTTGTGAGACTTATTCACTATCACCAGAACAGCATGGGAAAGACCCACCCCCATGATTCAATTACCACCCACCAAGTTCCTCCCACAACATGTGGGAATTAGGGGAGCTATAATTCAGGATGAGATTTAGGTGGGGACACAGCCAAACCATATCAATAGGGCTGTTGTGAGGAAGATTAAACAAGTAAATATACAAAATGGGTTTAGTCCAGTGCCTAATACAAAGTAAACATTAAATATACATTATTATGAATTATTATTATAATTGGAGAGGGACTGACTTCCTCATAAAGTGTTAAAAAGAGATCAAGAAACACAACACACACTTAAGAGACTTTTAGGGGTTGACAAGGAGAAGCACAGATATTTTAAAATATAAGTTCCTTACTTAATAATAGCTAACCTGTATTGATCACTTATTATATGCCAATTATGTGCCAGGCATTGGACTATGCACATTATATACATAATCTCATTTAATCTTAACTGTAACTGCAAATAACTAAAATGTACTACAGAGAAATTAAGTAATTTCTCCAAACTCCCCTTTAGAAGAAATTGAGCCTGGATTTACAATACAAACTGATCTGCAAATATATATTTATAGTATTATTTTCCAAAATTATTCCATGTACCATGACCATTGAAACATGAAGTTGCTCATTGTGCTATGTGCCATGACATTTAAAATGAGAAGTTATTGTCTATGACCATACCACCCTGAACATGCCCCACCTCATCTGAAATGAGAAGTTATTTAAGTTTCAGCATTCCGGGTTTCATGAACAAGTAAAATGGAAGAAAGGGCAGGGGTGGTGGAACTTGACATAAGACAGGTGATTTTTAAATCAACAACCTCTTTTTAAATTGAATAAACACAGTTTTAGGGGTAAAAAAATCACCAAATATTGCTGTTGATCTTTTTCTTTTGCTAAGGATTGATACAAACTTCATCATATATCAAATGAACTAAATAATAGGTCCAGGAACTAGAATTTGGGTTTTCTGACTCCTTGGCAAAAGCCTTTTTTTTTACATTCTTTAAAAAGTTAGTTTAATTGACAAATAAAAATTGCATATATTTACGGAGCACAGCGTATTTTAAAATACATATACATTGTATAATGAATAAGTCACACTGATTAAGATATGCATTACCTGGCATAATTTTTTGCGGTAGTGAGATACTACTATTTTCATGAGATACTACTATGTTCCTCTGGGTTACCCACTACTTAAATGTAGTTCAAGTCTACATAACCTCCCTTTCTCTTATTTTTATTTTATTTTATTTTTGTTTTAGCAGTCTTTTTTTGCCTTTAAACCTTTCCAGAATAGAATTGTATGTAGTTATGCCAATGCTGCTTAACTTTAGGACGTTACAAGTGAAGGCTGATTAGGTAATCTATACAAATCAAAATAGTATAATAAAAATACATTTTTTAAAAATTACACTAATTGTAGTTCTTGTCCAAGTTTGTTCTACATTTAATTATTCCATTTTCTGTATTCCCACTCTGTTTATTTCTCACATAATATTAAGATGGAGATTCAACTGGATTACTGTGTTTCATTGTGATTTACCTGTTTACATGTCTCTGAGTAGACTATGAGCCCCTTGAGGAAAGGCACCTTGTCTATACATGTTTGATGTACAGCTCCTGGTAGGCAGTATGACCTAAAGTTATTGAATAAAGGAATGGAATTTATAGAAATAATCTGGAACATGTATCAAATTTATAATAACACTCAATTTGTGTATGTATATTACACAATATTCATCCATATACATCTCCATATTATATATAGAGTTCCATGCAGTTCACTACTGTTTTCAAAATGATGTTCAAACGCTATTCAAACAATTCTAAATGACATAAACACCATGAAATGTTACACAAATCCATTTTTAAATAGCATTATTGTATAATAACCTGTAAACTAGAGTTACTGCACACACACACACACACACACACGCACGCCCCACAAATTCTACTTAACAAGCTATTTACCACAAAGTAATTCTAAGACCTTATATACACTGCCTGATGTAAAAGTCTGGAGATCGGAGCCAGGCAAAAATATCTGCATTTCGGTTGTCTAGCACTACCTGAGTGACTTCGGCTGCTTCTTTCTGAAATTGAACTTTCTGCGATGTGGAGACATTTAATACCACGCTTAGGGAACGGGTTTAAGGGCTAGGGGTAATAATGTATGTGAAGGGCTGATGAATGTTAGCAACCACACTCTCTAGTCTCTCTGGAGTTCCTTCCTCGGTTGCAAACTAAGTCAAGGTTTTTTGTTTGTTTGTTTGTTTTACACATTATGAGTCTTTTATAGTCAGGAAAACTAGACTAATCTCAACTTTGGCAATTCAGAGAGTCGGAATAACATAGTAGAGACAAAAAAAAATTACCTCTGTAACTCGGAAAAAGCGCTAAACCCGCAGGAAGCGCTGGGCCGACCTCCAGTATCCCAGCATTCTTCGCGCGACTCCCGTAGTTCTTTCCCCGAGTCTCTATGGTAGCGTCAGCCTCTGAGGCGGTAGCGACGGTGGCATTTCCTTGAGGAAGCGTGAGGATTTCAACTTTCCTGCTGATCTGGGAGGTATTGGGCGCGGAGGGTCGCGATGTCAGAGAAAAAGCAGCCGGTAGACTTAGGTCTCTTAGAGGAAGACGACGAGTTTGAAGAGTTCCCTGCTGAAGGTAACCTCTGGGCCCCGGCTTCTGTCCAGCGCGGACAGTGATTCAGGCCTCCGTGTGGAAGCGGCTTGGGCGCTCGGGCCGGCTTGGTGCACCGGCTGGAAGTTTGGACCCCCGGGGCGGGCAGTGGAGGCGCTGAGGCTCACCCCTCAGTGGTGCCCTGGCTTCGGGTTTGGGGTGTCGCGCTGGGACTCACTGGTGAGGCCCAATGGCCTCGGCCTCCTCACTGGGAGGAGCCGCCGTGAGTCCAGACCCATACCCCCGTGTCTGGGATAGTTGGTGCCTTTGCTGTTCCTCTGGGTTACCCACCACTTAAGTGTAGTACAAGTCTACATAACCTCTCTTTCTCTTATTTTTATTTTATTTTATTTTTGTTTTAGCAGTCTTTTTTTGCCTTTAAACCTTTCCAGAATAGAATTGTCTATAGTACGCCAATGCAGCTTAACTTTAGGACGTTACAAGTGAAGGCTGATTAAGTAGGATAGTAGGATAAGATGTTGGGTTCTTAATACACGTTACTGCCTTACCCTGTTCCTCACCATTTTGATCACTTAACTGTGAACTAACTTAAAGCTTTATAAGACCCTAAAACTTGCCGGGTATGATGGCTCACGACTGTAATCCCAGCACTTTAGGAGGGCGAGGCAGGAAGATCACATGAGGTCAGGAGTTCAAGACCAGCCTGGGCAACATAGCGAGACCCTGTCTCTACAAAAATAAAATATTTTTAAAAAGAACCTAAGTCTTATACATCTTTTTTTAGCTTAAAAACTAAAGGCCTTTAGTTTTTTCATTGTAGGTAATAGCAAATTGCTAGCATTTATTGAGTGGCTGCTGTTTTTAAGAACTTGTCTAAGTGCTTTACTTGTAATAGCATATTCCACTTTCATAAATACAGGAAGTAGGCTCTGGTATTGCCATTCTTCAGGTAAACTGAAGTGTGGAATGGTTAAGAGACGTTCCTCAAGTCTCACAACTAGTTAGAAAGAATAGAAGTGAAATTGGGACACCTGGCCTGATTGACACCAAAGCTCTTAACTTTAGCTGTACTGCTTCTTTTTGTGAGATCACTGTTACCAGTTAGGTTTTCAAAATAGGCTGCTTTATTGGTTAATTGTTATGAGTAGATTTGTAAATATTTACCTTATAAGAAAAGGAGATAACTTTCTAAAGGTGGTAGAAAGAGAATTGTGGTTAATGGTGTACACATCCTGTTGCATCAAGTAATTACTACTTCACTAAGATTGTCCCAAGTTGTGTACCCTATCATGATCCTCTTGTGCATAAAACCACATAGCTGGAACATTTGTTCTATTTATTTATAGTGTACTTTTATTTTGTTTAGTGGAAGAGAACATTAGTGTACATGTTACACAAACTCATAAACTAACCCAAAGCGCATTTCTTTTCAGTTCTGGAATTTATTATCTGTTGTAGGCAGTCTTAGTTTTTTTGTTTTGGTAGTGGATTTATCTGTTCAGTCATGTTTTCTTTACGTCACTTTCAAGTTGCTTCATAATCTGCCAACATAGAGCTATGTAGTAGAAAGCTGGCCTATTGCAGGTAGAATCTACTTCTGACTCTAACTTCATACTTCAAATAGCATTCTTCATTATCATATACAGATTGGAATGTTAGGCACTTATTTACCTTATATAATCTATCACTATCACCTTGAGAAAATGGAGGCTTAGAGACAAAAAGAAAAAAAAGCAATACCACGATTTGCCATTATGTCCAAGCCAGGATCTGAAAGAGCTGAGTCCCTGATCCAAACTTTATCCCTAACATTTAGCAAAGTGCCTGACACATAGTAGGTGGTCAATAAATGCTGGCTGAGTGAACGAACCTGCATTTAAAATGAGTAGTTAGTTGAGAATTGATTGCTTAAAAACGATATAGAGATAATTATATGCCTGATGCTACAGTTTATTTTTTTTCAGCAATTTTAATCAGCTTTTGCAGAGTGTAGTTTGTTCTTGTTCCAAGTTTATGTTGTGAGCAGCAATTTTTCAAAGTGTCAGTAGTTACATAGCAGTGACACAAAACAAAAAGGTAAAAGGAAAAGCAAAGAAAATATTTTTTCTAAAGACAAAGGACTCACAACAGACTGGTTTATTAACATTAAGTAATTCACCGTTTATGGGTCTCCTTACAGAATATTTGTTGTCTTCGGGTATAAATGTGTAGAACCTAATTCATTCAGCAAATTTTCCATCTTAGAATGAGAAACATTGTTAATGCCTTTATTTTGTTCAACTTTCTCCTGTTCTCTGGTTTATGATTTGGATAAGTTTTTCTTAATTTGAATTAGTGAAAAAGTCAGCCTACAAGCTGAAACCACTCAATATTTACTCATGAAAATTGTTCTAATAAATAATAAAACCAAAAGAAAAACAAACTTGGAAAAATATCACCAAAGAATTATTTCTTTTCTGAGAATCTTAACATTTCTGTCATGTTTTAGCCTTAGTCAAGGCTTAGAGTCTGTTGCTACTCAAAATGTGATCCATGAAACAGCAGACTAGGCATTGCCTGGGATCAGATTGAAATCACAGCATCTCATCATTCCTTAACCTAGACCTGCTTAATTAGCATGAGCTTTACGAAGATTCCTAAGAGGTTTGTTTTGCACATTAAAGTTTGAAAATAATTACTTTAAAACAGTGACCTATTTTGAATCTTTTGGTATTTGAGTTTTCACTTCAATTATTAATGCCCTGATTTACTTTCAAGTTCTTTCTGTACTTTGGAAAATTATTTTTCTTGTAAATATGTCATTGACAAATTCCTTAACAGATACAAATTAAAATTGCTGTTGTTAAGGCAGCCTATGAACATCTCTGCAGTCTAAAAGAGATCTTACTTTCAAAGGCTTTGTTGAGTCTCAGTGCTCCAGAAAGTGGATTTTATCCACTGTCTTGGGTAACTTGGTAGAGGTTGCCACATGAAAGTCATTATTGATGGTTCGACTAATAGATTGTCCTTCTTTTGGGAGTGGTCTTGTTACATTTAATCTTGTATAAGAATCTGTTTAGTAGGATGTCCACTTAATCATTTTTAAGGAAAGGGAATTTTTATTTTAAAAAGGAAACTAATGTAACATGTTTTCATGGAGGCCTCATTGTTTCTCTCAATAGCCCTTCAGTGTAAAGTGTAACATCTGGAAGGAGTCTCTGAAGGTACAAATACTCCTTTTATTTTTAACCCTTTCTGTAGCCTATGAATCTGTGCTACTTTGGCAGTTCCTCACAATTTATTCCAATTGGTGGGTGTGTAATCTACTGGTTATTAAGCAGGAGCTGTTAAAAAATCATGTTTAGGATCTTTATGATATACAGTCTTCAACTTCTTGACTACTTAAACTGATTGTCAACAGCCTTTATTAGGAAAACATTCAGAATCCTGGGTGTGATTGATTTTAATATAATTTTGGAAGTTTTGAAATGGTTGGAATTTTAAGACCAGAGAGCAACTTAAAAGTCTAGAGAAGATTTCATTTCTCAACTCATAGTATGTTTAGGTTAGTGGTAATAGAGTCAAAAATTGAAGTAGTCTATAATTTATTTAAAACTTTGATTACTTTTTCGTATCAAATTATTGAAAGAGTTTTAAAAAATATTTTTATTAGTTTCTCTGACAATTAGATGTGGATGGGAGTAAAAGTGGGAAGAAAACAAGTGGTCCTTTAGATTCTTTTATTCTCTTCCTATGCCAGAATTCAGAGGTTTTTTTTTTTTGTTGTTGTTGTTGTTTTGTTTTGTTTTTAAGCGAGAAGCTTTTTTAGAATATTTAGAATGAAATTGAGTTTGCCTGCAGCAGCAATAGCATTTGCAAGAGTGATATTATACTAAGTGTTATACTTTTTCTGTAATAGGTAAAATTGCTATATAGTCTTGAAGAAATCAGGAGCAGAATACTAACCACCTCTCCACCCCGTGGCCCCTTGAGAAATTTTTGGATAAGACACTGTTATCATGGGAATCTGTCTGTTGAGGCAGACAACAGACCAGTGATCCCCTAATGCTGCCAGCATTCTGGAATAACTGAGGCACTATCACTTGTGCCTTAAAAAATATGACATCTTACAGTGGTTCTTAATCAGGGGAGTAATTTTGGATGTTATATTCACTTGATAGGTAGGAGTGTAGAAAAACTACCAGCATTTAGTGGGTAGATGTCAATGATATTAAATTTGTGCCTGCATACAGAAGAACTGCCCTGCGAAAAGTGCTGTTGAGAAATATTTATGTCAACATCACATGCCAACAGGACTAAATATTCAATGGGAGGTTCTTTAGAATCTTAAATGTAGAAGATAGATGTGACCAGTATTGTTACCATCGCACACCATGCTAGTCAGTTTACCTAGTGCCAAAAAGGGCTTTTGCTGTTTTGCATTATTAAATGTAATGCAGTGGACATGACCATCAAACATTTAAATTAGTTACATGGTGGTAGCAAGAGATGGAAAACTCAATGTTACTAAAAATTTTTAAGATAAAGTATGTAATCTATATAATGATTGGCAGAGTACCTGTTGAATATCCATTTTTGATAATTATAGGCAAGAAGAAAGTTTTTGAACCCCAGGATAGAATAAGCATGATGAATCTAGGATTAGGCCCAGGTTGAAATCCAACATACATAAACTTTCAGCTTGTCACCTCATGCTAGTTACTTAACTTCCTCTTTAAAATATTTTTATAGCATATTACATAGGACAATTGTATATGTAACTGATTATAGTAAAAATTTAAACTTATGAGAGTATAAATTAAAAAGTAAAAACAGTTTCCCTCTACCATTCCCCCAAAAAGTTTTTTATATCCCAGTGGTAACCAACATTAAATATTTTTTTCTTTAGTATTCTTCCAGAATGTATATATAAATTGCACTTGTTTGTGTATATCCTTTAATTACACACACAAAAGACATTCTATATATACGGTTTCCTCCTACTTGATTTTTGTTATTAAATGTAGCTCAGGCACGTTTTCACATTGATATAAAAATCTACCTCATGTTCTTGTGTGCATCTTGAATAGTCTGTTTAACTAGTCCCTTCTTGAATAGATATTACAGTTTTTTTTTTTTTTTNTGTTTGTTTGTTTGTTTGTTTGTTTGTTTTTTTTTTAGAGTGACAAGGTCTTGCTCTGGTGCTGTCACCCAGGCTGGAGTGCAGTGGTGCTGTCACAGATTATTGCAGTCATGAATTCCTGGGATTCAGTGATCCTCTGTCTCAGCCTCCCTAGTAGCTGGGATTACAGGCATGTGCCACCTCACCTGACTAATTTGTTTTTTCAAATTTTTTGTAGAGATGTGGTCGCACTGTGTTGCCCAGGCCGGTACTGAACTCATGGCCTCAGCAGTCTTTCCACCACAGTCTTCCAAAGTGCTGGAATTATAGGTGTGAGCCACCAAACCTGGCCTTTTTTAAAAAAAGAAATGGAATATGCTGCAGTAAATAACCTTATAGCTTTAGGGTTTTTTTTGTTATTGTTGCTTGGGGTTTCTTTGTTTGTTTGTTTTTCTGTTACAAATAGTGAATATGTTTATGTCTTTGTTTACGTGTGTGGGCTAATCTATAAGATAAACTTCTAGAGAGAAAATTGCCAAATCAAATTGGCAGACTCATTTTTATTTTTTATAATATAATTTTTATTTTGAAATAATCTCAAACTTACAGAATAGTTGAAAGTACAGTACAAACATTTTTCTCTAAACCATTTGAGAATAAGTTGCCAGCTTGATGGCCATTACTCCTGAGTATTTTAATGTGTATTTCCTATAAGGACATAGTCACATGACAACCGTAAAAATCAGGAGATTAATACACTGTTGCCTTACCATAGGTTGAGCATTCCAAATCTGAAGTCCACCAGAATCTCGAGCTTTCTGGGTGCCAATGTGAGATTTCAGGTTTGGGGATTTGGGATGCTAAATTATAAATATATAACGCAAATATTCCAAAATTCAAAAAAATACAAAATTTGAAACACTAATGGTCTCAAGCATTTCGAATAAGGGATACTCAGCCTGTGTGATCTAACCCACAGATCCCTTTCACCTTTCTCCCATTATCTCATTAGAGTCTTAATATAAAGCTATTACATTCTCTTGTCATGTCTCTTTAGTCTTCCTTAGTCGAGAGCATTCCTCATTTTGTCTTTAACTTTCATGATTTTGATACTTTAGAAGACTGCAGACCAGATATTTTGTAGAATGTTCCTTAACTTTGCCTATTTCCTCATGATTAAAGGTCTACATTGTAGTCTTTGTGCTCTGTTCTTGGGACATCCTTTTAGATGGAACATTATTCTCACTTGTTTAATTATTGGGGATGTTCACTTTGATCACTCTATTAAGGTGGTGTTTGTTAGGCTTTTCCATTGTTAGGTTACTAATTTTCCCTTTGTATTAGGCATTTTGGGGGGAGGAACTTTGAAACTGTAAATACAGTATTCCAATGATCATGAAACTTGTAATTTGTTCATTTTTTAAAAACCATGCAGCAGTGTGGACTCATGGATTCTGATGAGTAGGTTATAATTTGTAACTATTATTTGGATTCTCAGATTGTCCCGTATTTGAATATGCAGAACACTTTCAAGCTGTCTTCTGTGTCCTTTTGTCATGTCTCCATTATTCTTTGTGCATTTCCTAGCATTTTGGTACAAGGTGTGTTCCAAACTAATTGTATACCTAGAATCAGCCATTTCTTCAATGTGATTTCTTTTTAGTGGAGAATGGTATTTAGAAGGCAAGGTCTTGACCTTGGTTATGTTTATTGCTTTTGGGATATTCCTGCTCCCAGACCCTCTAAGTGGCAGGAACTAGGGATGTACAGGGTGTGTGTGTGTGTGTGTGTGTGTGTGTGTGTGTGTGTGTAAAACCATGGGTTCACACAGATACCTCCAATTGCAGTTCAACACCACTGGGTTCATTCTTGTTTTTTCCCTTTCTGCATTTGATAGTTCCTTCTCCAATAGTGAGAAACTTTGCCTCCATTATCTTATGTATATTGTGTATTTGTTTATCACCCTTCCTAACCAATGTTTTCTGCCCCCAAAACATGCCCTTCTTGCCCTACTTGGGCTCCACATTTTATGCTAGGCCACCCTCCCCTCCTTTAGTGTGGGTGACTTCTTCATTCTGTCCAGGCTCTGACACACCAGCCATACCATGGTGCCCCTCTACAGGAATGCCCTCCTTGATCTGCTTGGGCTTAGACATCTCATCTTAGACCAGGTGTGTCTTAAATTTTGATAGGTATCCTCAAATTGCCTTTGAGAAGGGTTATGCCATTTATGTTTCCATCTACAATTCACCTTTTCCCTCATAAGCTTGCTACAATAAATAGTAAACATGGTCGTCATAGCTGACCTCATGAATGAGAAGTAAAATTGTATCATTTTGATTTGGATTGATTTTTTTAAGTGAGATTAACCATTATGTCTCTGAGCTATTACCATCTTAATCCTCAATTTCATTATCTGTAATTTATGGCTAATAATATTTATTAGAGTCATGAAAGCATTACATTATTGTATTCATTGGCCTGGGCTGCCATAACAAAATACCATAGACTGAGTGGCTTAAACATCAGAGATTTAATTTCTAACCTATTCTGGAGGCTGGGGAGTCCAAGATTAAAGTATAGGTCGATACAGTTCTTGGTGAAGCCACTCTTCTTTCCTTGCACACGGCTACCTTTATGCTGTGTTCTCTTGTGGCCAGTGAAAGAGTGTATGCTCTCTGGTATCTCTTCTTATAAAGGCACTAATCCCATCATGAGAGCCCCACCCTCAAGACCTCATTCAATCCTGATTACCTCCTGAATACCATCATATTGAGGATGAGGGCTTCAACAGAAGAATTTGGGTAGGGGGGCGGGGATACAAAGATTTAGTTCAGAACAATGATAGATATGTAAAAGAGCATGACAGAGTCTGGCACAAAGTTGGTATTCAGTAAACATTAGTCTCCTCTCTTCTCGCCCCTCTAATGTACTTAGGAGTTTGAATTTTGGATGATATTTAATATTTATTTAGAATTTGAGCTATTTCTGACATGTATTTAGTAATTTTTAATATATTCAAAATTAAGCTTGTTGAATTTGTGAGTTATTTGATAGTTGATTTATTTCAGAGTATTAGAAACTTGTAAATTAAAAAAAAAAATTGCTATTAAATGTTTTTCCACAAGTACATAAACAGTAGTGTGGTTATTCATAGAAAGACACACAGAATAATAACATAGATTGTTTAGGGGTACATACAGATGGGAATGAAAAATCCCCAAATCAAGATGGTTAGTAAGAGTTGTGAACCAGGATATTAAACACTGAAAAACTATTTAAAAGTTAGCTATTTCATTGGTTCTATGGAATGAGCAAGCAGTAAAGCAATTGTGGCTTAAGTAGTGTTTAATGTTGCTACTTGGTTGTTAAACATTACTCATTGAAAGATGTGATGAACTGTGAAAACACTGAGAGGAAAATAAAAGTTTCAAAAACTGTATAGTTGATCCTTTAACAACATGGCTTGAAGTGTGAGGGTCCATTTATACACAGATTTTTTTCAACCAAACAGGAAAAGGAAATAAAATATTTGCGGGATATGAAACCCACCTGTACAGTGGGCTAACTACCACTTGGCTGACCGTGGGATCTGCGTATGCATAGATTTGGGTATACTTGGGCTGTCCTGGAACAGGTACCCTGAGTATACCGAGGAACAACAGTACTCTTCTTCAGAAGTATTTAAAATTTACCAAATATGCTTTATTCTTTGTCTGGTTGTGTACTCTGTTGTACATGTAATGTTTGATAGAAATTGTATTGTTTATATTCTAAGACATATTTCTCTACTCACCTCCCTCATCCCACAAGTTGCCTTTCCAATGATTAACATGTGATAAAAGATTATTCATTTGACATATATTTGCTGAGTGTTTCCTATAAATCTGGTACTGAAAAGTACAGAGAGAATGATATTAGCTGCCATTTATCAGTACTAAGTTCTTTGCATACATAGTGTCATTGAATGTTTATAGCTCTTTGAGGTTTATGTTTTATAGCTAGAGATCAGCCAAATTAAATAATTTATCCAAGTTCGCAGTTAACTAGAGGCTGTCCTGGGACAAATTTGACTCCTATAGATATTTGTCTTTGAACTTAGTTAGTAGTACTTGTCAAGGGAGAGAGGGATCAGTGGTTTTTAACACCAAGCAGAAGTGCTTTATCCTGAGGTGGGCTTCCAAGCCGTTTTTTCCCTACCCCTAATTAAACCAGAGCAACATTGCTTTTGTTTCTCTTACCTGTTGGGCTTCTGGGTAAGATGTAATTTGGTTTCCTTTAACTGATAGTAAAGTACAACCGCAGTTCAAAAGAAACATTACTTCCAGTTATGTACAATGTGAGGTAGTAACATTTGAATGGGGCTTTCAAAAGAAATGAGGAAAGGGTTTTTCAAAAGAAGGGAAAAGATGTAGATGCTTTTGATGTGAAAAATAAGTGTGCATGTATATTGTACTTGCTTGTGACATAGTAGTTGCAAATGCAGGTAGTTTGAGGCCTAAGCAAGGAAAACTTTAAGCTGCTGACCAGTTTGGACTTAATCCTTAAGTAGATGAGAAGTGGTTTTTAAAATGTTTTGTTTGTTTTGCTCATGACAGTGATCTGTGTAAGTTTCCTTTAGGCAATAGGCTGAAACATTAATCCAGCAGAATTAATTTGAAAGATAGAAAGACTAGAATCAGGGAGGATAATTAGGAAATTGTCGAAATAACTCAGGTGAGGACTAAGGGCTTGAAATAAAGTATTATTAGGAACGAAGTAAAGAGAATGCTGCCACAGTAGTAAGGGAGGCAGAAGTGATGAAGCATTAGCAGCTAGTTTGATATGGGGTGTTAAGAAAAAGAAGAAATCTGGGGTTGTGATTTTGCCCTTGTGTGTCTAAGAATATGCATGGTGGAGTTGAGATTGGATACCCTTGACTCAGTAATGTGAAGGGTAGATCAGAATGAGGGAACCAAGATGAGATGAATCTAGGGCATGAGGGCTTGGAAAAGATGAGAGTAATGGCTTTTGTGAATTTTATGGAATTAAAAATAAAATCATAAATCTTCCAGGTTCAGGAGGCCAAAGAAAAAATAAATTTTAAAAAATTTATGTTGGAGGGGATGTGGAGAAATTGGAACGGTTTTATACTATTGGTGGGAGTGTAAATTACTTTAACCATTGTGGAAGACAGTGTGGCGATTCCTCGAGGATCTAGAACCAGAAATACCATTTGTCCCAGTAGTCCTATTACTGGATATATGCCCAAAGGATTATAAATCATTCTGCTGTAAAAACACATGCACATGTATGTTTATTGCAGCACTGTTTACAATAGCAAAGACTTGGAACCAGCCCAAATTCACATCAATGACAGACTGAATAAAGAAAATGTGGCCCAAAAACACCACGGAATACCGTATATGCAGCCATAAAAAGTAATGTGTTCGTGTCCTTTGCAGGGACATGATGAAGCTGGAAACCATTATTCTCAGCAAACTAAACACAGGAACAGAAAATCAAACACTGCTTGTTCTGATAAGTGGGAGTTGAACAGTGAGAACACATGGACACAGGGAGGGGAACATCACACACTGGAGTCTGTTGGGGAGTGGGGGGAAGTGGAGGGATAGCATTAGGAGAAATACCTAATGCATGCGGGGTTTAAAACCTAGATGACAGGCTGATGGATGCAGGAAATCACCATGGTACATGTATACCTATGTAACCTACATGTTCTGTACATGTATCCCAGAACTTAAAATATTAAAAAATAAAAAATCAACGAAGGGAACCAACAAAAGGGAACCATTCTGCTAGACTTACATTTTTTTAAATTGTTGGTGAAGATAATTGGGTTTGGATTTCCTTTTTGAAAAATTTAAGTATAGTTATGAATGATTATGAAGTTATTTTGAGCCTTTGTTTCAGACTCTTTGACACAAATAACTGAAACCTCACCAATAGCCCAGTAATAAAAACATTGTTTATGACATGATTTTTGTTTGAAATTATCTACGAACAGTTTTGGTCTTTGTTAGACAAAATAAAGTAGTGCAGTGCTAGGTATTGATTTCTTAGTCACTGACTAGAACATCTATCTGCAGGGTATAGGTGTGTTTGCATCATGATGTCCTACAGAAATGAAATTTTGAAAAAAAAAATTTGTTTCCTACACCCTGAACAGGAACACATGTGAATTATCTTAGAATCACTAGATATGGTGTGGCTTCATTATCATACTCATGAGTATAATGATGCTGTTTGTAACTGTTGCTTTTCTCTTTTACACACACCTATGATGGTGAATGTTAAATTTAGTATTTTTCTTTTCATGTAATGTTCTGTATATACTTGAATATTTTATATTTGAAGAAACTTGGTTGGAGATTGGGTTGTTTATATTCAGAATACCTTTATTGTTATGGAATAAGAATTTGGTGCTCTTGAAAATTGGTGTAGAATAGAAAATTTGCAACCCTCTTTAGTATGAGTGGAATTTCCTTTTTACTTTTCTTAAAAATGCTGTATTTCATGCCTTTCAGAAAACTGAAAATGTATGGTAAAGGGTAGGGGAAATTAAGTAGTAAAATAATTTTCTAAGTTGAGAGAAAATTCTTTTTGTACTTAAATGTCAAGGTGATACTTAGATAAAGTATGTATGAAATCTTGGGTAACTCAGATTTTTGAAATTTCAAACTAGTCACATCTCAACTAGCCAATATGAAGAAAGCCAAATTTGGGACAAAGTATAAAATAATTTAGAATTGCTAGAAGCTTACATATTAGGCACCTGTTATTGGTTATTTCCAATTCTGACTTTTTAAAATGTAGGGTTTTTTTTTTTAAACCAGTACACATCTGGAGGCATACACTTTGAAGTAAATACAGCTGTGATTATTTACATGAATAATCACAGTTGTGGCAATGCATTTAGTGTTTTAGGTAAAGTGTATGCTTTATAAGGCCATCTACATATTGAAGGATAGCATTAGACATGAGGTATCATGTCAGGTATCAGGTATCAGAGGTATCATTGGTTTTATTTTGTCCTTTAAAAAAAAAACTATTTCTGAAGTTAACGCTTTAAAACTGAGTGATTAAAATTGCATGGTGATCAGTGTAGTGTTATAACTGAAAACTAAAACACAATTCAGAGATCCAAGAAGATGTCAACTAAATCCAGTTATGGCTTTTTCATGTTACACATTGACTGAGTAAAGTTTTATATGTATTGTAACTTACATATATTGTAACATTTTTGTATAGTATAGAGAATTTGTAAGTGCTATAAATACTGTTTTGGGCGTTATACCCTATTACATAAGCTTTTAACGTAATATAGTTAAGTACATAATCCTAGTTAATAAACTTTAGAAATCTCCATCTAAAACATTATAGATTCTGGTTTGTCAGTGTTAGCACTATTTTTCTTACTAGTGCTTGTTAATTTTTAATTGCTTAATAAGTTGTAATAGAAAAGAGGTTATTTCTCAGATTCCTCATCTATGATGACTGGAAGGATGGTGTGCTATTACATAGACATCAGTGCTTCTTACTGCTTAGGATAATGGTATGAAGGCTACAGAATTTATCCAGATTTATCAGATGATTAACGAAGAATTTGGCAACTCTTTCATCTTTGTTTACTTAGTAGTGTCATAATTATGTAGTAAGAAATATAGAGCTATTGTCATGAATCTTTTTATATATGTTATTTAGTATTAGTATATAGTAATACCAAAGAAATATAGAGCTATTGTCATGAATCTTTTTATATATGTTCTGCCTAAAATGTTGCCCACAGTACTCTTTTTTTCCCCCTCTTCGTGAGCCAGTTCCTTTTTCCTGGGTTTTTATTCCTTTCCTTTCTCTGCCATTAAAATAGCATGAGATGGTTGTTAGAGGAGGCAGAGATGCTTTATCCTTGTGCTAAATGATCATCAGAGTTTAACATGAAAACTAAAAAACATTGCACCATTCTTAATAAATATTTTTCCCCTCTCTACGTTAAAAGAAGTAAAGTCAACTCGAGGAGATCACTTAATAACTATTGAAATCAACACTTTGAATCAAATCATAATTAGAGGGAAAAAATTTGTTTCTTAAAAGATAGTTGCTTTAAAAGATAAGGCTCTACACTATTTTTCAAAGACTTACAAGGTTAGCAGAAAAGTGTCAAAATATTATTTTATATTTCTGGCTTGAATCGTTTGTCACGTGATCATTTCCTTTTTAGGGACTAGTGCCAATGGAAATGGCACTTAACAGTTTAGGATGCTGGTTAGTTGGAAGTGGTTCAGGCTGAGAAGAAGCTTGTTGTCTTAGAACCTTGAAATAGTTCCATTGTGATTTTTGAGTTATATCACCCCCTTTACTCAAGAACACAGTATCTAGTGTTTATTTAACTTATTTTTTGTAGCATTATACTCCATTGGATATCTTTGTAAAGACTCCTTAAAATAACTATAAAACAGATAATTTCTATTTCCAGGGTTAACCCACATAGCATATTTAGAGCTTGAGATTTGAAGTTAGAGAATAATGGTAATACTTATGTACTTTCTCACTATTCTAAACAAAAGCTTAAATCTCAATCTAAACCACCCCTCTACCACTACCAAAGGGAGGAAGAAAATTTAGAAAACCAAAAACTACAATATTCTTCTCTATCCATATTTATGTTTGTTCTTCCTTTGAAAATCTAAATGTTGTATCAACTATATTAGATGCTAGTGGTGGCTTATGGTTGGGTCTACTTTTAAATATTTGTGTATGAGTTACCCTTGTGTTTTGCAGTTTTCAATTCCACACTGGTATCTTCCTGCCACTCAACTTGCTTTAGGGTTGTTGGTGTTGTGTTTTGAAAGATTGTGAAGTGGACCTTCTAAAAATGCGTTCAAAGACAAATCAGCAAAGTAAATATCCTCCTGAAATTACAAGTTTTCATTGCAAGTAGAATTTTTTGTATTAACTTCTGTTTTAGATTATCTGCAAACTCAAGAATTGAGAGAACTAGACAGCATAAACTAAGATTTAAGGAATATACCATTTTTCATGGATATGATACTAGCTGTTTTTGAATTGTGAGTGTTCATAAGCAAGCTTTTCAAAGTTTTTTTAATTGTGGAAATGTGTGAGAAATATTTAGACAGCATCTGTTTCTATTTTTAGACTGGGCTGGCCTAGATGAAGATGAAGATGCACATGTCTGGGAGGATAATTGGGATGATGACAATGTAGAGGATGACTTCTCTAATCAGTTACGGTAAGTTTTAAGCCAGATTTTTATTGTAGCTCAGTATTATTTATAAGCATGGAATACGTAATTTACGTAAATAATTAATTTCTTAAAAACTGCTTAATCTTTGAAATAGGATTTTTGAATTATGTAAAGTAAGACATACTGTCTTCATCTCCTGTGATTCTAAACATGAGCACTTTGTGTAATTGCATATCATGCAACTTTTGTTCTTTCTAGTCCTTTTACAAAGGTAGTAGAATAGAAGCATATTTGCTATTTCTTACCCTTGGGGATTTAATTCTGTCAGTGTTAATTTTCTACCAATATCAAATATCTCAGCAGAAATTAGAGTCCTAGAGTGCTGGTACCTTGGTGATTCTCAAACTGCAATGGAGATTGAGCTTGTGAGAATGTACTATATCATATTCATGTATAAATCTGCCTGATTTCATTTGTTTATAACATAAAATTAACCATTTTAAAGTGGACAGTTCAGTGGCTTCTAGTACATCCTCAATATTGTGTAACCATCATCTCTATTTAGTTCCAGTATTTTCAGCATCCCAAAAGGAAACACAGTATCTGTTAAGCAGTCATTCCACGTTCTTTCTTCCCCTAACCCCTGGCAGCTGCTGATCTGCTTTCTATCTGTAAGGATTTACCTATTCTGGATGCTTCATATAAATGAAATCGTACAACATTGTGGCCTTGGGTGCATACCTTCTTTCACTTAGCATAATGTTTCCAAGGTTCATTTATGTTGTACCATGCATCAGTACTTCATTCCTCTTTTGGCTGCAAAATATTCTATATACATGTTCCATATTGTATATTGTACTCCAATTTACAATAATATTGTATGGATATGCTACGTTTTATACATTCGTCAGTTGATGGACATTCAGACTGTTTCTACAATTTGGCTGTTGTGAATAGTGCTGCTATGAACATATGTGTACATATATTTGAGTACCTGTTTTCGATTCTTTTGAGCACACACACACACACACAAGTGGAATTATTGGATCACACATTAATTCTATATTTAACTTTTTGAGGAACTGCCAAACTGTTTTCTACAGCAGTTGAACAATTTATGTTCCTACTAGCATTCATACTAGCAGGGTGTGAAGGTTTCAGTCTCTCCACATCTTTGCCAAAACTTATTTTTCTTTTTTTGTTTTAAATTATAGCCGTCCTGTAAGTGAAGGATATGAAGTGGTATCTCTTTGCAGCTTTGATTTGCATTTCCCTAATGACTAATCTTTCCATATACTTGTTCTGTTTGTATACTTCTTTGGAGAAATGTCTGTTCAAGTCCTTGCCCATTTTACTACTGAGTTGTTTGTCTTTTTGTTATTGTTGTAAGGCTTCCTTACATATTCTGGGTAGTAGGCCTTTATCAAATAAGTGATTTGCAAATATTTTCTCCCATTCTGTTAGGTTGTCTTTCAGTTTCTTCATAGTATCCTTTTGCACAAAGTTTTTAATTTTGATGAAGTCTGTTTTTTCTTTTGTTATTTCTGCCTTCAGTATCGTATTTAAGAATTAATTGGCAAATTCAAGGTAATGAAGATTTATCTCTATGTTTTCTTCTAAGAGCTTTGTAATTTTTAACTCTTAGATGTCGGTCTTCGTCTTGGGTTAATTTTTGTATATGTTATGAAATAGGGCTTCAGCTCATTCTTCTGCATGTAGATGTCTAGTTGTTCCAGCACCATTTGTTGAAATGACTTTTTTCTCTCCTAATTTTATTTTGATTCAGCATATATTTATCTGTCTTGGCTGCAAGAATAAATAGACTGTCACATACTTTGCTCAAGTAAAGATATAGAAGGTCTATGTGTTCCAGTCTTCTAATTTACTAGTCTAGTAAGCTTGTTCAAAAAGAAAGTGAAATAGTTTATAATAAATTTTTAAAATTTGATTTCTAATAGTGATAAAGTAGCACCAGCTCGTACAATGCATTTTATTTTCTTATTGGCTCAAAACTCTATATTCTAAAGACTTAGAGAATTTTGTTGGAAACTGTTAATAATTTTACCCGTCTGTTTTTCTCCTTTTTAGAAATACTACAATTTACCTTTCACTTTACTCTGATACTTCTACAGTTTTTCATTTCCATTCTCAAGTATTGCTGACTGATTTTTGCCTACATCTTACGGTTCTTTCAGTACCCTTAGATGTAGTTATTCAGAGCCTTGAGACTTTAAACTGCTTTAATGCAGTTATCTTACCTGTCTTAGTTTTCAATTTTGTCTTAATAAGGTTGTTTTCCTATTATAGTTTTATGGACAAGATAAAAATGATAGCTATTGAACAATAATCCTACTTTTTCCCTAAAATCTGCTAATGTTACATCATCTGTCCCAAGCATTGGACCTGCTCTTTCTCATTCTTCATGATCAATGTATGGCTCTTAAAAGCCCCTTTTGTTATTTTTACAGATTTCAGTTTATTCGAGGATCAAATTAATTCTATGTGTACAAGCTCATGAACTTTCTTTTTACATTTGTCTTTGTTTTATGTCCTCACATTAGAGAACACCCTACTGCCTTTTGAAAAATATGCATTCCCTTTTGTTCCTCCTTGCCATCATTATGCTATTGGACTATTTATTTTCAGGTCTTCCAAATGCTGTTGATCCCTACTCTGTGTTCTTAAACACATGTCAGAGGTTTTTTCCTGATATGCTTTTGACATTTTTAAAGTTGAGACGATATAAGTTTTCTTCTTTTGACATTCGAAATAGTCAAATTTCTTTAACGTTTTGTTTCTTTTGTCTTTCACTAGCACTTTCTCTTAACCTAATTACTACATTATTGAATACTATAATTTTTACCAGGAAACTTTCAGTAGTAAATGTATTGATAATTGGATTTCTCATCATTACGTGTTGCCTTTTTATTGTTTAGAAATAGAACATTATATATTTGTGGCTTACTGTTTTTATAGTACACCTCTACAGTGCTGTTATGTACTCTGTTGTATTTCTGCCTTTAGGTTTCTGGATTTCTATAGGTATATACTTTTTTTTTTTTT